>NW_023270265.1:8770699-8793879 GCF_011800145.1 Mirounga leonina | reverse complement strand
AAGGAAAGGAAGGAAAGGAAGGAAAGGAAGGAAAGGAAGGAAAGGAAAGAAAGGAAAGAAAGGAAAGAAAGAAAGAAAGGAAAGAAAGAAAGAAAGAAAGAAACCCATAAATGCAATTAAGAGGTAAATAACAAACTGGAAAGGAAAAAAATATATACTTATTATAAAGAAACATATTAATATCCTTTATATATTAAGAATTTTTACAATGAGAAAAACAAAAATAATTGCCAATAGGAAAATAAGCAGCAAATAAGTGAATATTATAAAAGAACAACAAATACTGATGAAAGCATGAAAAATATCAACTGTTCCCTAATTTTACAAATGCAAATTAAAATAAGCTATTCTGCCTATCAAATTGACATTATAAATTACACTATTCGGTTTTGCCAAAGTAAAGGGGAAAAAGTCACCTTCACATAATCCTAGAGAGACCGTAATCAGTCTCAAATAATTACTGAGCACTTATTATTAGGTATCAGACATGAAGTGCAAATTGTATTTTTATCAAAATTCTTAAAATCTTCATGCCTTTCTCCACAGTACTTCTACTGATTAAGATAAAACTGCAGCTTGTTGAAAAGAGTCAGAGAAGGACTGCCCCACCTGCTAAGACCCAGATCATTTCATATAGGGTCTGAAAACAAGTTTCATATGCTAATAATGAATGAAAAAATTGTTTGTTGTATATACACAGATACATACATACACATATAATTTTTAAAACAAGTTACACAGAGTAAAAGTTTATAAGTATATAAGCATATATATTTATGTATAAACTATATAACTGATAAAGTTATATTCAGGTATTAGAATGTAAGTTTTTTTTTTTGAAAAAAACTAAATCAGAGTAAATACTATAATGACACTTATAGCTTCTACTTATAACTGTATTTCTACTTCTAATATGATTGACTTATATCTTAAATCTCAACTTCTCCACTGAACTCCAGATGACTATATCCAAATTCAAAGTTAACATATTCAAAATATAACTTTTTATTTCCTCTTCTTTGGCCCACTTCCCAAACTGGCTCATCCCCTAGTTTTCCTATTATGAGTAAGCAAAAATATTATTTTTCTTTGCTTTTTTTTTTAAATTTTTTACCTCCCCCTGCCAGCCTTTAGCCAAATACAGCCATTTCTGCCTCCAAATCATACTCCTAATCTGACCTTTTACTGTCCCTACCTACTTGCACTCTTGCTCCATAAAATGCATTCTCTACACAGCATCCAGTTATTCTTTAAAACTATAGATCCCATCATACAGGTCCCTTGCTCAAAATTCAACAATAACTTCCCACCACACTTAAAACAAAAGCCACACTCCTTACTGTAGCATCAAATGGCTCCCTGATCTGGTTTTCGTCTTACTGATCTAAGATCTACTATTGCCCACCTTGCCCACTAACCTGAAGGCCCTAGATTCCACGAGGACAAGAGCAGTCCCATCCACGGATGTTGCATCTCTTCCTAAAATGTTCCTTCCCAATATTCAGTTTTCTTTTCAGAGAGCCCTTCTCTGACCATATGTAAATGAGCACTGCCTCCCAGGCCTTTGCCTAACCCTGTGCATCGATATGTCAGGGATTTGCGGTCATTTATGGCCATATCTGAATTTTTATTTCCCATTTGCACACTGACTTACTGAGTGGCAGTGATGTCTAATCTAAAATCTAAGCCCTTGGCAACTACATTGCTTAAATATTAACAATACTGTAGCTATATTTAGATGGTGATTTTTATTTTCTTCTCTGTGCTTGTCTACATTACCTATATTTTATATGATGGATACCTATTAGTGTTAAAGCCAGAATAAAAATTTCATATGCATACAATGTAAAATAACACTGGCAAAGCTTAAGGTGCACAAGAAGGGGGGGCATTTTCCTTGAGAATGTGATTAAATCATTCCTTCAGTTGTGATAATCTCTGAGATAATCTTTGCGTGGAGATCAAAAGGGAAATTGATTATATAAGAAGAGAAAGTCATATGAAAAAACTGTTGGTAAATACAGAAGAAACTGGATAGGTTCATGAGATCTCCCGAAAAGAGGCAGGAAAAAAGGGGAGAGAAAAATGGCCTGACTTGCTGGTGTGAGTGATTTGCATACTTTAAGCCACCAGGGGGAGGAAGGCAAGAAAAGCACAGTATGAATTTAACTGAAGATAGTGTATAGCACAAACTCCATTCTCTGTTGCCTTACCAACTGGTTCCCACTGGGGCAACAGCATTTTAATAAATAACAGGTGAGTGATTAGAGGGGTGGGGCTTCACATGGTGTAGTTAACCTCATTTTAGGTACGGGACCAGGGAGAAGTTTGAAGTCTTTTATAACTCAAAGACTTAAATAATGAAGGAAAGACTGGTTTATGTATAAAAGGGTTAAACTGAGTCAATGTGTTGGAAAGAGCTCCTGGCTTTCTAATTCTCTGGAAAGGAATAAATCCCATGGTTACATATCCGTATTGTTGTCCTGGTTTTCCTCATTGGTTGCTCTGCCAGTAACAAGAATCACAGACTGAGTAACAGCGGAAGCTCACTGGGTACCTCAGTGCATCCTCCTGAGGGTTGAGTGAGAAAGTACAACCAGCACCTTGGAGCTCTCTCCTTGCCCTTACTTCTGGGAGCATTTACTCTGCCAAAAAGGGATGAGGTAGAATAAGGCAATGACAACTCTGATAGTCGTGACCACTTTTGCAATGAGAACAGTATCCTGGACACACAGAATGATTGATAAGTGATGGCACCTCTTCACACAGAGCAGGGCACTTGGTACTAATGCAGCTTGCCCTGAAATGTCCACCTCCCCAGTAATCCAAACAAAGAGGGGAGGGGGGAGTTGGTAAATCCTGTGGGGTATTTTAATACTTTTCTATGAATAACTTTTAGCTCATAAGTGTGCAGTTGTCATGACCACCCCCCCACCTCTCCTTTAGTTACAATGTTTGTGCTTCTGAACCTGTCTTGGAAATCAATGTTCACCTGAACTAAACTCAGATTCAACAGATAACTTCAGAAGTCTTGAAGAATAAGAACTTATCTTTGAAAAACTTCTATTTTCTTGTGCTTTAAGAATGAAATCCATTCTAGTTTGGTAGAGTTTTATTTCCTTTCCACTCAGGAAGTTTTCCCTCTCAATATAAGCTTCATGCAGTTCATATGAGAGTTTAGGAATCACTGGTAGGGGGAATGATCATGAGTAATGGGTCACTTTGTCATATCAAGTCATTAAATATATTTATGTAAGAATCAATACATTGTAGTACATGAATGTAAGAAGTGACATCAAGCGCCAGCTTCCCCATGGCTGACCTGCTCCTGGCCAAGCTTAATTACTTCACTTAAACTCAGAGTAAGCCAAGTTTTCCATCCATCAAATAGGACTAATTGCAGTTGATACCTTTCTTTCCTAGAGGGATGCTGTGATCATTATTCAGATAGCGTGGGTCAAAAAGCTAAGGACTTAGTGACGACAGACCTGTTATTGAAAAGTAGTGAAAGATGGCTGAAAGGAAAACAGGCTTTCAATGAGACAGACCAGGGTTTGACATCCAGCAATTCCATTTACTAGCCAATGAATGCATAAAATGTACTTAGCCTCTCGAGGCTTCAGGTTCCTTATCAGTAAAACTAGGAAAAAATTACCTACATTGGGCAGATCCATGTGAAGATTGTAGTCAATATATATGCAAAGAGCTGCCCCACTTGAAGATACAAAATAAAATGAAGCGATTGTTTTATGTATTTTACGGATCACTTACCCTATAGCAAGTGCTTCTATATAGCCATTTAAAATGAGATTGCATGCTCCCTTAAAAATGGAACCCATGGCTTGTGTTATCATATCATCCATACAAATGTTGAGAACAGTGCATTCCACATAACAGACTGTTAATCCATAGTTGTAAAATGAGTGACTGATAAATGAGGTCCCACAGCTTCATATACCAGCCCTAACTGGTGACTCCCAATGCTTTCAACATTGACTCGTTCCTGGAGTTCCAGATTCACGTTACCCAATGGTCTGCCTGACATCCCCACCTGAATTCCTAATGTCTTTTAAGGTGTTATGAACAAAAATCTTAATTTCTTAACTCTTCCCTATATTCTTGTCCCTTACCAGTCTTCCTCATGTACTGAATAACATGACAATCCATCTTGTGCTCAAGAAAGAAAGGCTTTACCAATATCTAAACTCACTGTGTATTAGAGTGTATACTTTCCACACTGCTCAGGACCTCAGATATTATACATATTTTTAACTTCTGCCAAATTGATATTTGTTCAAGTCTGTATTTTCCAGAGTAATAGTGAGTTTCATCTTTTCTTTGGTCATGTATAAGTCTTCCAGTTCATTCAATCTCCAGCGCCTGGATCAGACATGGAAACTGCTTCCCTGCTCTCACCTGCACTGACCAAAGACTGATCGAATTTCCCTCTTTATCCTTAAAACATTCTCTTCAATAGTCCACATTTTAGAAAAATACTGCATTTACAGCCAACTAGTCTGCTGTTCCCTGAGTTATTCAAATTGATAATGGTGTTTTTCTTACTTATGGTCCCATTTTTTGTTGTATCTTTGGTTAAGGACACATGACAGTGAACCACACTTTGAAAATGCCTTGCAGAGCCCATTATTATGGTACATTTTGTTTACAGGTGCTTTCAGATTTTTGAAACCCTGACAAAGCATTCATTATCCCATAACTTTACCCAGAAACATTCAGAATTTCAAATATGGTTACTTTTATTTATACATTTTTGGGATTTCTTTTTTCTTTTCTCTCTCTTTTTTTTTTTTTGGCCCCCAAACTAAGTTTGCCTGCTCTCTCAAGCCATCAATATACTGGAGAGTGGAAGCATTGCTAGGGGACAAGGCAGCAAAATAAGTACATTATCTTCTTTCAGATAATCACTCAGCATAAGATACTTACAGGATTCTGTGGTATTTTGAGGGTGAAATAAGATTTTCTTTTTTTATTAATTTTTTGAAAAGGCTAATTAAATTCATGCTTATCAACCTCTGTGGAAATATAGAGCTTAAAATCTTGTAGGCTCCATGAGCTCCATAAAGACCCACCCAAGAAAAGCAGTAACAGTGAATAAACAACTTCTTATCATAACTTCTAGGATCAGTTCAAGTACTTTTTTATTCATGAAGCCTTTCTGCCACCTCTCAGTTAAATGAAATTTGAATTTTTCCCTCCACTCAATTCCTAGGACCCTTTTCACATATAGCTTTATATCTGAGTTAATCATGTGCCTTTCTCTTTCTAGTTTATTATTAAAGTGACCTTTCTTCACTTGTATTTTTAACCTTCTTCCCAGGAAACCTATGGTAATATCTTGCAAATGTTAAATAATTCCATTTTTTTACAACCTCTTCTGCATCCTACCTTGCAGATGAGACTCCATCAAAATTTATCATATACCTAACTCTGTGCCAGGGAGGGTGCCAGATGCTATGGGACAAAAACCCTAAATAAGGCATGGTTTCTATTTCTTAAGCTCTTTCAGCTTAATCATAGAGGCAGAAAAGTAAAACATGCTTAAAACACTCTGTAAAAAGAACTATGAATGGAGTGAACCCAGACTACTATGGGAGGACGTAGGTGTCTAGTCATGTAGGTAACCGAGGGGGGAGATGGTGGAGAAATAAAATGGCAATGGAATTGAATTATGAAGGATGAGTCCAATAGATGCAGCAACAGAAAAAGGAATGGTATTTCCAGAGATATGAGATATTACAGGAATATATTCAGGAAACTGTGAAAAGTAAGAGGCATTTAGGGCACTGAGAAAGGAAAGGAATATGAGGTTAGAGCAGTAGTCAGGAGTTGGATCATGAATGCCTTTCAGGCCAGACTGATTTCCTGAGCGTGATGGAGAACCAATGTATATGCAACCTATCACACGCAAGTCTATCCCTGAGCCTTGCTTCCTAAAGTATGCAATTAGCAATGTTACTCTCAGATTGTGCACCTTATTCTGTAACTTGCAGCGTTCATGGGAGATTTGCTTTGTTAGATTAAATAGAATCTTCTCCTAGAAGAAGGAAGGGAAAAATGAAGAGGGGGAGAAATCGGAGGGAGAGACGAACGATGAGAGACTATGGACTCTGAGAAACAAACTGAGGGTTTTAGAGGGGAGGGGAGTGGGGCGATGGGTTAGCCCGGTGATGGGTATTAAGGAGGGCAAGTATTGCATGGAGCACTGGGTGTTATACGAAAACAATGAATCGTGGATCACTGCATCAAAAACTAATGATGTACTGTATGGTGACTAACATAACATAATAAAATTAAATTAAATTAAAAAAATAAAATAAAAATAAATCGAATCATGATTTCCATAGCTGGCCTTCTACTGTTCTACATTTTTTTGATTCTGTTTTTCTTCCTCCCAATTCTCAGAGAAAATGAAATTCGAAGCATAGAAGAAAAAAAAAATTCTTTAGCCAAAGACTCATTTTCTTCTTGCTCCTCACTTCCCATGCAGCCTTGGAATAAAATTCTTGTCATGTATTTTTCACACCTTTACCTGAATGGAAAGCTTGAGTGAGTTAGCTAATCCCCTTGAGAGATTTTATTTCCGGTGTGCAAATGATCAGGTTGAAAAAAAAAATTCACTTTAATTGAGAGTGGTTTAAAGAGAGAGAGAAAGAGTGATCCAGTTCCCACAAAAAATAATATGCCACATCTCTCAGGATTTCAAGAGCAAGTTTTTGTGGCATTTCATTTACATGTGAAGAAAAAGTATATAAGCCCAAAAGGATGATCTCAAAACAAAGAGGAGAGCTGAGTTAACAATAAATTTGCAGTATCCATTCACAATTGGCATCAGCTGTAGCCTCATTAAACTCAACATTTGGACCACGTAGAGAAGAATATACAATAGCCAATTTATCCCAACAGATGCACTTTATGAAGAGATCTGAGATTTTAACACCATAAACACCTCTTTTAAAGGGTCTCTCTCTCTCTTTTTTAAACACACCACAGAGACACACACACTAATACAAAGCATGCATACAACTATACATACACAAACAAGTTCTCACAAACATATCTACCATGAAACACCACCTAGAAAATCAAGCCATGTATTCTCTAATGGATATCACAGACATGTTTATAGGAGGCTAATCAAACCCAAAGTCAAAATCTGTTATTCATACATTTACATGACAATTAAATTTAGAATCGTTTTTGAGAAATAAACATATATAAACATAACTCAATATAAATGTAACTCTTTCCTTAACGAATAATTAATTTTTTCAATGCACAAACGGTATATTAAGCCGCTTCCCTTTTTAAAAAGGCTGCATTTTTTTAATTCAATTCAGCACATTTTCCTTACCATGGTTCAGTTACCATCCCAGCAAGACAAAATATTCGTTGTCTAGTAAATGGAAATCATGTTTTCTAAACTGCCTAAGCAAAAGTAGTTTATTGCAACACCAATCATAATGGAGCACAAAGGTAGGAGAATGACCTGGACAACCCCACTGGGCTGCCAATATTAATCATATTATTTTATCCTCCTGGGGGAACAGTACCATGGTCATAACTTTCTCGATAATGCTTGGGTTAGATTTTTAAAACATATGAAACATACTACAGAACCGGAAGATCTACATTCCATCTGGGTCCATCGTCTGAAGATAGGTTTCTATTCAAATTTCATATCTGCCAAGGAAGTTTTTGTACCTTCTTTATTCGTTCCTTATATGTACCTTACTCTCCAGTGTTACCACATATATTCTGCCAATGGTATTAATTTCTGCTATTTTATCTGCCTCGTATTCCTTGCCTCTCTTCTGTTGGGATCCTCCCCATCCTTCCCACTTACTATTCCATTTCTCCCTAACAGACCTCCTTGACCTACAGGAATTGGTGTTCAACACGGGTTGAATTGATGCCACAATATTTTCAGTGATTTTAGGTTAAGTTATAAATAACCATATTTTATAAAAGAGATTTCCTTACACATAAACCTCTAACTTGTTATCACTGTGACCTTGACATGAGGTAAGAGATGTATAAGAAAAATAATCTGATACTGGTTATTTCCTTAACAAGTCAGCAACCTGTTTTTTTGGCTCATTTTGTATTACTGATTGAGCAGCCTTTCTGGGATAAGATTTGTAGCTATTAAATAGCTTTTTGTACTTTTAAATTACTGTTTGGTTAAATGCAAAAGCAATATACTTTCTTCAAGAGCAAGACAGCCATTAGTCAGCTCACTCTTGAGTTACATTTGGCTTTAAATTTTGATTTGCAATATTCACCATTATTACTGGATTATAAACTGCAATAAGAAAATATACTTCTGTTCCCTGTACACTCTGTCTACTTTAAATGGGCTTAGCAGTGCTTAATAGTACATCAAAAGATACCCAAAGTCAATTTCCCCTGAAGCAAATCACAAGAATGTTGGACAACTTCATAATGACCATTAAATCACTGCCATTACTACGGACAGGGCTTCCTGAGCTTCCTGCTGAAGCAGTGACAAAGTAGTTTAAAGAAAATTAAGGAATAAATTAAAAATATATAAGCTCCATTGTTGCCATGGAAACCCTAAGTATGAAGTACGATAAAGTTCTAAATAGTTTCTTTTCATGGAATATTAGTAACAATTGATGCTTCCAACTTAAATTTACTCACACTGCAGGTTCACACTGATGATAATACCTATATTATTAACCACCAGTAAAAAATGTAACAAACTATAAAAGTAATAGGCATCCCAAATATACCAGCCTGATCTTAAACACCACAGATCTTCTTCAAAACCTCTCTGGTAGGGGGCGCCTGAATGGCTCAGTCAGTGGAGAGCTCCACGCATCAGACTCCTTGCTCAGCGGGGAGTCTGCCTCCCCTCTCTGGCTCCTCTGCTCCTCCCCCTGCTCCTGTTCTCTCTCTCTTTCTCTCCCTCTTTCTCTCTCTCTGAAGTAAATAAATAAATCTTAAAAAAAAAACCAAAAAACAAAAAACAAAAACAAAAACACCTCTCTGGTAGATAAACACCATGGGAGCTAAAGTTTGAGTGAGGGGGGAAATCCTGCAAATATCAAATTCTAGAATTCACAGGAAATGTTTTCTTTCTAGACCTCTTTATGGAAATGTTTATCCAAGTGATATTTACATTAATAACAGGACACTTCCCCAGGTACAATGGCAGGATCAACAGAGGATGATATTGACATTAACTAAGGGGAAGGGAAGCTGACAAATACTGCATATCTACCACTGCCAGGTGCTTCATACAGGCTCACATCATCTGAGGAGGCAAACTTTATTCTATGATTTGGAGATAAGGAAGCAGAGGTTTAAAGATAATTATGTCACTTGGACCTGCCACCCGGCTGGTAAACAGAGCTGCTACAGGGATCCAGCTGTATCTGATTTTAAAGATAGAGGGGGCACGATTAATATTTGTGGGGGGAAAAAAACAAAAACTTTATAAACAATCTATTGAAGTGTAAGGAATTAATAGTGTTCTTCCTTTTTGAGAATCTCAAAAAGTTATATTTCTCCTAAAAAAAGTTTCATGTCCAAATTAATACAGAAGGCAAGAACACACATCTAACCATGGTCACTGTCCTCTCAACAGCACAAAAACAGAAATGGCCAAATCTTATGAACAAAGGAAAAGTCTCTTGAGATATTTCTCCCATATTTCTGTATTTAAAAGTATTTTTCTACTGAATAATTATAATGTAATTCAAAAAATAATCAATTCATCTTAGAGTAAAAATGATACACATAAATGTGGCCACATGGCAGCAGGTGAGGTACGAGAGAGGATTCTGCTCCTTGTTTTCTGTTTTCTATTTCTCTGCTCTCTTCTTTATTGAACTTCTATTATTTTTATAAATAGAAGAAATATAAATATTGGAAATGAAATGCACATCCTTACATACATATTAAATAAAGCTACATGGTCATGGGTCACCAGTCCACATTGTTTTAATTAACAAACTTGAAACAAACTCACAGCCTGCCTCAGCCAACAAAGTATAGAATGTTGCTTTGTTCAACAGTCACTGTCTTTCACTACCTTTGGTTTCATGCCTCACTCTGCCATCATAAATACAGTATCAAATTAGCAGGTACATGTTAGCATTAAGCCATTCCTTCTTTTTACAATATGTTTGTAATTGGCATTTCTTTTTTTTTTTAAGATTTTATTTATTTGAGAGAGAGAGAGAGAGAGAGCACATGAAAGGGGGGAGGGTCAGAGGCAGAAGCAGACCCCCCGCTGAGCAGGGAGCCCGATGCGGGACTCGATCCCGGGACTCCAGGATCATACCCTGAGCCGAAGGCAGTCGCTTAACCAACTGAGCCACCCAGGCGCCCTGTAATTGGCATTTCTATAACAGCCATATGAAAGCTGGTGAAGCCTGAGGCCCAGTGGAGAGTATTTATGGCATTTCCTTATGTTCCTTTCATAATTATAGTAATATATGGCACAGCAGACAGATTAGTGATATTTCATCAATGAAATAACTACCTTCTCAAACAGCAATTTCAGTTTCCTGTGATAGATTTTAACTATTTTTAAAGGGTAAATGGCTGGTGACATCAGCAAGATGGCTAAGACTTCTCACATCATATCCCCCCCTCCCCCTCGATAACAAGTTGCCATCTATCCACGAACAGAAGTCCTCTGTGGAAGCTATGGGATCCCACGATGCCAACAGACCTGGGAGGGGTGTCACCCATCCATGTGTCCAGGCAATAGTAATACAGACCTCAGCCCCAGCTGTGGATCCTGCATGGTCTGTGAGCCAGCCTCATTCCCTCTCAGCCACCGTCCCAAGTTGCTTGCAGAACACAGTCTTAGACAACCACCCACAGACGAAAGATCCTTTTCCCCCAATAGTATTTCTATGTAAACATCCAAGCAATTTAATGTCTCCCTATAAATCTCAATGTATGTACCCTCACTGAAAAAAAAAAGTGATGGACAAAGGTAGTTATCTTGATTAAATATGACAATATCATGAGGAGTATCATTGATGCAACATGACTTTGTTTGACCCTTGAGCTTCTATTCTTTGGTCCTAGTTCCACACTGGAAGTAACTTAAAACAATAGATAAAAAGTGTTCTGACTGGGAAACCACTAGATTGCTACAAATTCAAAAAATGTTTTGTCTGTGGTTTCCTAAAAGTGTTTCATATCAGAGATTCCTCTATGACTTCTAATGTTATCCACTAAGGTATCTCTCAAAGTACATGAAAGATTAATAGAGGAGACTGAGGCCCAAATCTGCCTTCCTGCCTGTTTTACAAATAAAGATTACTGGAACCCATCCACACTTGCTCATTTACATTATATCTATGGCTGCTTTCAGGGTACAATGGCAGGGCTGGGCAGTTAAGACACAGAACTCATGATCCCTAAAGCATAAAATATTTACTGTGTGGCCCTTTACAGAAAAAACTTGCCCACCCCTGATTTATAACTTAGCTGGGTCTCTTCCACAACCCAGGCACTTATGCTAAGCATATTTTGTATACCATCTATTTAATCCTTGTAATAACCTTACAAAACAGGTGCTATTATAAACTTCCCTCATACAGATGAGAAAGGATGGGTCAACAGAGATTCACTAATTTGTCCCAACTCCCTCCGCAGTAAGGCAGGATTCAAATGCAGGTTCTGTTCACTGAAGCATCACATCAGCAACTCTCTTTCCCAGGACACTGATCACCATAGGGCAATACAAACTACATAGAATTCATTGAATCACTCTGGGGAAGTAAGAGAAGGAAGAGAATAAGGTTTGGCTCACCTGCTTCATCCATTAAGACCAGAGAGGATAAGACTTCAAGTGATAAAGACTTCAAGTGATAATCTAAATGCCACTTACAAGTTATAGAAAACTGAGTGCCCTAGCACATCCGACAGAGCTGGCACCAGAGGGAAAGCAAGACCGAAAACACAAAGACCAGAGAGAGCGAGGCAGAGAGAGAAAACCAGAAAAGGAAGTAGAGATGAGGTACCGCTTTGAAGAGAAAGCCTTCATCACCATCTCCCATCTAAACCCCATCATCCCTGTGCACCCTGCTAGGCTTTCTGCTGTACAAGGTTCCAAGGATGAGAAAGTCAGCACCTTCTCTTTCATTGTTAAAAAAATAAAAATAATAAAAGTAAAACAACATTTCCAATCATTACACCTGGAGCGAACTGATTTTTCATCACGCACTATTTCAGTCCAAGTGGACAGTGACTTGTACATGCCCCATCCCGTGACTGGTACTGCAGAATCCTTTGCAAGGCTGAGCAAAAGCACCAAGCTGTGCAAGATCCCTGCTTCCTGACCCTTTTCCTCAGCCACTCCTCTGGTTCCTCTGCATGCCTCCCTGGCTTGGCCCCTTTACCAGGCCAGGTCTGTGCATTTGTTTTCTTGAGTGCCACAAACCTTTGATGCTTAGCGTACATTTTTTGTGGTGTTTTGCACAAGGTGACTGACAATCCTATCTAGGCTTTCTGTAAATTACTGCTTTGTCATTTTTCTTTTTCTAACAATGCTCAGGTTTTGTCAAGATTCTCTTTTCTAAAATAGAACTACTTCAGAACATAAGCTGTGAGGTTTTTTTTAAATCTTTTTCCTATCCCTATCATCATTTTGATATACAGAACATTGGGGGGGAAAAAAAAAACTCAGAAAAGATCCTGCCTTAGAAAAAGTCTCTATTTTGTGAAATTTAGCATGTAGCTCTTAAAGACTTAAAACTCTGGTATGGATACCCTTGGTCAGCATAAGAAACGGGTGGAAAACATGCATTTTACTATTTTACAAAGTGCTCTGAGTGTCCAGGGGCCTTGTGCTCTAGAGTTGGTGATGTTCCTTCCTGTCAGCTCATTGGCTTTGTTCAATGGTTTGTCTGTTTTCAGCTGCAGAGTTTGGTTCTTCTTTTTAATGAGCAAGTATTTAAAAATCAAGGAACATCAACTTAAAAGAACAAAAACAACAATGGGCACCTGAGTGGCTCAGTTAAGCTTCTGCCTTCAGCTCAGATCCTGGGATCAAGACCAGTGTCTGGCTCCCTGCTCAGCAGGGAGTCTGCTTCTCTCTCTCCCTCTGCCCCTGCCCCCACCCCACTTATGCTCGCTCACTCACTCTCACTCTCTCAAGTAAATGAATAAAATCTTAAAAAAGAAAAAAACAGCCTGCATACTGAGAACCTCTTCAGTGATCAGAGAATGGGCCATCCTAATGTGACCATAGAAGGGGGGGGCTAGGCCTGAGCAGCCTCCTCTCAGCAGGCAAGGGTGCCCTCTCTGACAGGACTCACACTGCATCACCTGAGGGCTCCCAGACACTTTCCAGTCTTCACTGCCTGCAAAAAGGTGGCATCTAAAATATTTACCAACATGCAGTGGCCTAGCCACTGCCCCCTCTGAACAGACACCTACTAGAAAAGGGTCCTGGAAGCTTGTGACCCTAGCCTGTCTTAACCCTTTTGTTGCTGAACTGCATGGTAGTCCAGGGGTCCCTAAAGGAGAGGTTACATTGGGAAGGGAGCAGCAAGGAGGATGGAAGGGCAGGTGTCTTCCAGCTGAAAACCAGTCCTGCCTATATTCCAGCAGAGCTGCACTGATAGGACTCTGCATCTCTGGTCCACTGTGGATTTTGCCCCACTTAAGGCCTATAGAAAAAGACCTGCTGATTCTATTCCATTCTACACCCACCCTAGGACAACAGAAAACAAGCTACAGATAAGGGAGAATTCCGGGGAGGGCCAGAACTGGACTGCGGACAAAGGTCTTTCCACATCTGCATCAAAACAGTGTGTAAAACAGGTCACACAATCCCTGTAGAAACATGTTGTCCACTTATTAAGCTGAAATTCCACTAAGAAGCTTTAGGAAAATATCAAAGTTTTCTAAATTTCCATACACACACTACAAGGCTGTTAATATCTTATTCAGCATTAGGCTCCATTCCTATGCCACACATTTCTATGGAAGAACTTTTGGGAAAACAAAGACAAAAGTCTGGTTAGGTTTCAAAAATATTTACTTTATTTTAATTGATTTTTCTACATCCAAGAAACATAAAAAACTCATACAATAAATGCACAGAAACTGCTCATAGGCAATAAAGTGCATGATGAAATGTCCAAAATCAACATCTGGAAACGTAATACAGCAATTAAATTTTAAATAATGACAAAAACAAAGTTAGGGTGGCCCAGCGAATCAATTATATTTGCTTTTGAACTCTCTTACTTATCTCATAACTGTATCAATATAATCAAAGTAATTGGGTAACTCCTTAATTAGAAACTAGTTCTGAAGTATTAGAAGTTACTCGTAGAATTGGTTTCCCGTAAGAGAAAACCGAACAACTGTGGACTGTACTTTACACAGGACTTGGAGGTCTCAAGCTGCATTTTAATTACTGTGCCCTGAGGCCCCTGGGGTCAAATTCACCTAGGAATTTGGTACTTTACCTAGGAATTCACCTAGGAAATTGGTACTTAAAAAAAATGAAACATGAATGCTTTTTTAGGTGGGGCCTGTTTTCCTCAGATACTAGATACTCAGCAGGTCTTGAGTAGACCCATCCCATACCCACCCTTGATGGTCTCACTCATTTATATTGTCTCTTGGGCCCCCTGCAGCCCAGTGAGGTTGGAGGAGCCCAGAGGTTGGAAAGGATTCAGATGTCAGTGATACTTTGAGTTGGATGAACTCAAAGGAACTTTGGAATCAAAACAGTCAACTGTTCCAGGATCCTAGGTTTCCAAAGCTCTGACTCTGGCAGAGGAGAAAACTGGATCACAACACAGTATAATGAGAACTACTGACCGGAAAAGTAGATAAGGAACCAAACAAAAATGAAAATACTGGAAGAATATGGGTCAGTGTTAACAATGACCCATATTCTAACACAGCTTGGGTGAATATGGGTCTAACAATGACCCATATTCACCCACAGCTAACAATGTGGTAATTCGAAAACGTCATCAAGTTTCTTTTAAAGTACTTTTCCTTTAGTGGAAGAGATTGTCAGAGGGCTCGTTAAAAAACACCAGTACAGTTGACCCTTGAACAACATGGGGTTTAGGGGCACTGACCCCCGGTACAGTCGAAAATACATGTATGACTTTTGACTCCCCACTTAACTACTACCAGCCTACTGTTGGGACAGAAGCCTTACCAATAACATAAACAGTCGATCAACATAGATTCTGTATGTTATATGTATTATATATTGTATTCTTACAATAAAGTGGGCTAAAGAGAATGGTTTTAAGAAAACCACAAGAAAAAAAAAATACATCTATCAAACTGTATTTATCGGAAAAAATACACACGAAAGTGGACCCACACAGTTCAAACACGTGTTGTTCAAGATCAACTGTATAAGGTAAAACCAGTTTGCGTAAAAGAGAGAGAAAACTGAGTATGTAACAATAAAGAGTGTGCCTAAGGTTATAGGTTACTCTCTCCCCTCTCCCTAACTTCCCACCTCCTCACATATCCCAAGTACCAAAATTAAAGTAACTATTGTGTATGTATGTTTGCACACATTAGCAAGGCATATGGTCAATATTATTATTGGACTGCCCTGTTATCCACTGAGGAATTTTAAGAAGAGAGATAAATGAGCACCATACATCTCCCCATAAAGCAGGAGGATACACACCATCAGGGAAAATCTTATAGCAAATGACTGCTCCACAGAGCTTAAGGCAGGAAACATGCCTTTACAGGCTGTCACTTGACTGGTACATGCAGTCTGAATTTCAACAATCCACACTTCTCGACTTGCTGAGCCATGTGAATCTCCTATGTGATGCTCACCAGCTCACTTACTAGAGGTAATAAATCAGAATTCAGGAGCTGAGACAAACAACACAGAGATCACTTGCACTCTATCTCCAGGATAATATCCCAGACACACTAAATGACATTTGGAGTAAGACAAATACTAAAATATTGAAAGATGCAATTCTATATAAACAATCCCAGCCTTTTAGTGGGATTGTAGTAGGATCTAGAAATATGCAGTTTCTATAATCATACAATCTTCGCTTCTTCATTCTCTTTGGTAGAAGCAGAACCAGACTTTAAATATTGCATTGATGGTTAATATTGAAAAAAGTATTTTCCCAAACTGGGTGCTATCATAAATAGCCTGATACATGCCTTCTGTCAAGATCTGAGGAGTTTAACTCCGTCAGCCACTCTAAGCAAATATGATTTTTAACATGGTGTCCGCGCCTCAATGACAATACATTGGCTAGTCATGTTCATGTTTTGTATAGTTCATCGACCTTCAAGGTCACCAAACTCTTGAACCTTAGTCTTGCTGATGTTTCAGTGGCCTATGGAGAGGGGCGGCCACTAAAGAGTGTGAAAAAGGTTCCTCTAGATGTGCAGTCAGAGGATCCACATGCTGGGTTTCTTCCATGTTTGCTCTAGACATTTCCATTTTACCCATGAAAGACTACTCTGCTAGCTAACCAAGACTACGTGTGCCAAATGACTTCAGCTAGAATTGGCTATAGTACCAGAGCAGAATTAACAAAGTGATTAGCACAGAGCACATATTAAGCTAATAATAGATCTTTTCTAGATAAAAGTGAAGTGGACCCTAAAGAAAAAATTCCTATGCGATAAAAGATTAACAATATCAATAATAAAACCACTCAGGGTTTTAAGCTGGTGCTGAAGGCATCATACAAGCACCTATGGCTTCTTTTCACGTACATTATCCATTTGCTTCTCACAGAAATTTTGTGAGAATACATGAACTTTGATATTCCTCTTTTATAACCAAGTATTCTGAGGTTCCTTGGGTTTAAAGAAAAAGCCAAATATGCTATAAATGTATGGTAAAATTTATTTTTTATTGATATGTACCAATTTGGGGAAAATATTTTATATTTTCACACACTTAGGAAAGCCAGCAGTGTTTTCCATTCAGAGCTAACAAAGATGGCGTTTTACTTCAGCAGTTCTTTGTGGACTGAGGTCTGTGGAAACACCATATCCAGCTGTAGCGCATGCACGGTGCCAGCCACACCAAGGAGAATGGCTTCACTTCAGCAACTGATTTTTCACTAAGTGCCTGGCACTGTCAGGGCAATGCAAAGCACTGAGGACAGCTGCTTCCCTCTGAAGTCATAGTCCCTCATGAGCTATGGACATATGCACAGCTGAAGTAGTCAAATGCAAGAGGAGGAGAAAAAGCAAGATGAGAAAGATGGCAATATTATTTCCATAAAAGAATTGAACTCAATTCTCAAGAAGCGTCAGGAAGGAGAATGAGACCAGCATTTATTATATGCCCGGTTGGTCCTAGGTGTATTACAATTACTACCCAATTCAGTCCTTCCAGCAAAACAATTAGAAGCATTATCTACCCCCTCTTTACCCGTAAGGAAACAGAAGACCAGAAGTAATTGTTCTGCTTAATGTCACAAATGCCACACAGAACTTCAGTGGTAGACTCAAGAGTCACACAGATTATCTGAATCCAGAGTCAAAGTTTTTTTCTACTTTTATACCTCCCTTAAATAAAATGATGTGTGTCCCTGAGGGAGAAGCTGAGCGTTGTACTCCCACATTTACTTTTCTTAAAATGACTGACAGAGTTGACTAGTTTCTCTGGAATTCCATCTTTTTACTGATTAGCCCATTCTCCTTTAACTAAAGATTATCCCAGAATAGCTGCTAATTGTTACACATACAAGTGAGGCCATTCCTCACCAAATGGGAGGCTGGGAATGAGCATTAGCCAGGAGCCCTGGGTGGCATCGCTCATTACAATACACAGGTCACCAATCCTGGGACACAGGAGCACAGGAGACATCAGAAGCAGGTGCTTTCCTGTCCCAAGGGACCAATTCCCATTAGAGCTGCTTCAAAGATCACTTAACATAAGATAGATGTAGTCCAGATTGAAACATGGTGTGGAATAGATGAATGCTTGTTTTACATACCTTAAATCAACCACACTGTGACGGACAAGATAATTTAAAAAAAAGTCCCAAGTGAGTAAGAGCCCAGAAAAAATCTTAAGAGTCAAATTTTGTGAACGCAGAGAATGCCAGAGTATAAAAGGAGAAAGCAATTATCATTTACTGACTATCTACAGTGTCTAAGTCTGGTGCACATGCACCTCTATTTAACCATTATCAGGTACATATAATTATCCCATTTATAGAGACAATGGACTAAGGGGTGGTACAAGAAGGCCCCAGGACCATCTGACCCAAGATTCCATGTCTTTCCTCTAGACCATGTTGACTCTGAGGGACAAGCAGATGACCCACAGCTCACACAAACTGAGGTACCTACCTAGAACAATTACAACCACAACTTTTAAACAAGAAACCTGGGCACTCTAGGCCAGAAGAAGAAACGTTCAATAGAGGCACCCCCTCCCGTCCTCCAGCACACATTGACCTGAATTGCACGTCATGTAACTGCAGTAACCCACTGAAAAGCAGTACACTTAATCATGCTCAAAAGGACTAATAGCTTTGGCCCACCTTGAGGCACTCAAACCTGCCCATAAATTCTATTCCAGTAAGTGACATTACTAAGTGACAAATGACATATCGAATTTTCAGTTATTGTCCTGGCTCATCCTTATCATCCTCAACTCAGGCGCATTTAGTCTTCGCTCCCTGCTTCCTGAGATCCTTGCTCTGGGCCTTGACCCCAGAACCTGCCCTAGGCTTTCTGGTCTTTGCAACCATTAGGGTATCAGCCTGCATTTTTGAACTACTGCCAGGTCTTAATTTCTGTCATTCACAAAAGCTTCTTTTGGAGCCTTCATGGTCTTAAAAAGAGGAATCTTACACCATATTCCTAACTTCAGAACCTTCTGCACTAGAATGGGCCTCCGATCCTCCAAGAGAGATATTTTTGACATAGAATTTTCTGCTATAAATGTCTTCTTTCTGAGGGGTGGAGCAAGATGGCGGAGGAGTAGTAGACCTGGATTTCGACTCCTCTCAGGAAGTCAGCTGGATAGGGATCAAACCATTCTGAACACCTACAAACTCAACAGGAGATCGAAGAAAAGAAGAACAACAACTCTCTCATCAGAAAAGCGACCACTTTCTGGAAGGTAGGACGTGCGGAGAAGTGAATCCGAGGCGATATTCTGGAGGATAGATGGTGGGGGAGGGGCCTCCGTCGGCCGCTTCTGGCAAGTGATAGAACCACGGAGCACAAAATCGGAACTTCTAAAAGTCTGCTCCGCTGAGGGACGTCACTCTGGTGGCTAAGTGGGGGGTGGAACCCTCCGGGACAGTGTGGTCTCAGGACCCTCGGGGTCACAGAAAGACCGGGGGTGCCTGAGGGCGGCAGAGCTCCCAGGTAACGGAGCAGGGAAGCCGGCTGCAGAGGCGGAGCCCAGGCGCGGGCTCTCAGCTCGGGGTGGCCATAAACCGTGATCCGCGGCCCAGTCGGGCCCCTGCTCCTCCAGCAGGGACCCAACAAGCGGCAGATCCGGGGAGACTCACCTTCCTCCCCGGGGTGGAGCCACGTGGAAGTGCACCACAGGGATCTGCTGGGTATGGAGACTCCACCCCGGGTCGGGTGCCAGAGATAGAAACGCGCGTCAGGGACCGGTGAGCAGCCGGAGACCGGGGAGACGGGAGGGACTGACGGCTTTTCTCTGGGGGCTCACTGAGGAGCGGGGCCCCGAGTTCTCGGCTCCTCCAGGGCGGAGATTGGGAGGCCGCCATTTTCACTCTCCGCCTCCAAAGCTGTACGGAAAGCTCGCAGGGAACAAAAGCTCCGGAGAGCAAACCCGAGCAGATTACTTAGCCAGGAGGGAGCAAGGGCAGGGCAATTCCGCCTCCGGCAAAGACATTTGGAAACCACGGCAACAGGCCCCTCCCCAGAAGATCAGCGAGAACAGCCAGCCAAGACCAAGTTTACCGATCAATGAGAACGGCAGAACTCCAGAGCTAGCGGAATACTGCACATAGAATTCATGGCTTTTTTACCATGATTCTTTAGTCTTTTAAAGTTAATTTTTTTTAACTGTCTTTTTTTCTTTTCCCCTTTTTTTTTTAATTTTTCTTTTTCCCTTTTTCAACCAACATTTTATCAATCCCTTTTTTTAAAAAAACATTTTTATTGTTCATTTTTAGAGTCATATTCTATCCCTTCATAGTAGTTACCCGTATTTTTGGCATATATATATGTTGTTCTCTCTTTAAAATTTTGAGATAGTTTCTTCTAACAGATTAAAATATACCCTAAATCTTTAGTATATGGTGTTTTCTATTCCCCTGCCTGATCACATTCTCTCCCTTTTTTTTTTCTTTTTTTAAATCCTTTCTTTTTTCAAACAACTTCTTATCAATTCCTTTTATAAAATTTTTTATAATTTCCATCTTTACAGTCATATTCCATCCCTTCATCATATCAACCCTTATTTTTGTACATATATAAGTTTTTCTTTCTTTAAAATTTTGGGAGGCACTTTCTTCTATAAGACCAAAATACACCCCAAATCTAGTGTGTGGCACTGATCTATATACCAGCCTGATCATATTTGATCACATTCTGTTTTTTTGTTGTTGTTGTTGTTGTTTTATTTTGTTTTATTTTGTTTGTTTTTATCTTTTTCTTTTTCTTTTTCTTTTTTCTCTCTTTCCATTTCTTTTTCCACTGCTTCAGGTCTTTTCTGATTTGTTTAGAGTATATTTTCTGGGGACATTGTTACTCTGCTAGCATTTTGTTCTCTCATTAATCTATTCTCCTCTGCACAAAATGACAAGACGGAAAAAATCACCACAACAAAAAAAACAAGAGGTAGTACCGACTGCCAGGGACCTACTCAATACAGACATTAGTACGATGTCAGATCTAGAGTTCAGAATCATCACTTTAAAGATACTAGCTGGGCTTGAAAAAAATATGGAAGTCATTAGAGAAACCCTTTCTGGAGAAGTAAAAGAACTAAAATCTAACCAAGTAGAAATCAAAAAGGCTATTAATGAGGTGCAATCAAAAATGGGGGCGCTAACTGCTAGAATAAATGAGGCAGAAGAGAGAATCAGTAATATAGAAGATGAAATGATGGAAAATAAAGAAGCTGAGAAAAAGAGAGATAAACAACTACTGGATCACGAGGGCAGAATTCGAGAGATAAGCGATACCATAAGATGAAACAACATTAGAATAATTGGGATCCCAGAAGAAGAAGAAAGAGAGAGAGGGGCAGAAGGTATAATGGAGCAAATTATAGCAGAGAACTTCCCTAATTTGGGGAAGGAAACAGGCATGAAAATCCAGGAAGCACAGAGAACCCCTCTCAAAATCAATAAAAATAGGTCAACACCCCGACATCTAATAGTAAAACTTATGAGTCTCATAGACAAAGAGAAAATCCTGAAAGCAGCTCAGAAGAGATATGTAACCTACAATGGCAGAAACATTAGATTGGCAACAGACCTATCCACAGAGACCTGGCAGGCCAGAAAGGACTGGCAGGATATATTCAGAGCACTAAATGAGAAAAATATGCAGCCAAGAATACTCTATCCAGCTAGGCTGTCATTGAAAATTGAAGGAGAGATAAAAAGCTTCCAAGACAAACAAAAATTAAAGGAATTTGCAAACACAAAACGAGCCCTACAGGAAATCTTGAAAGGGGTCCTCTAAGCAAAGAGAGACCCTAAAAGCAACATAGACCAGAAAGGAACACAGACAATATACGGTAACAGTCACCTTACAGGCAATACAATGGCACTAAATTCCTATCTTTCAATAGTTACCCTGAATGTAAATGGGCTAAATGCCCCAATCAAAAGACACAGGCTATCAGACTGGATTAAAAAACAAGATCCATCGATATGCTGTCTGCAAGAGACTCATTTTAGACCCACAGACACTCCCAGATTGAAAGTGAGGGGGTGGAAAACAATTTACCATGCTAATGGACACTAAAAGAAAGCTGGGGTGGCAATCCTTATATCAGACAAATTAGATTTTAAACCAAAGACTGTAATAAGAGATGAGGAAGGACATTATATCCTACTTAAAGGATCTATCCAACAAGAAGATCTAACAATTGTAAATATCTATGCCCTAACATGGGAGCAGCCAATTATATAAGGCAATTAATAACATAAGCAAAGAAACACATCGACAACAATACAATAATAGTGGGGGACTTTAACACCCTTCTCACTGAAATGGACAGATCATCTAAGCAAAAGATCTACAAGGAAATAAAGACTTTAAATGACACACTGGACCAAATGGACTTCACAGACATATTCAGAACATTCCATCCCAAAGCAAAGGAATACACACTTTTCTCTAGTGCCCATGGAACATTCTCCAGAATAGATCACATCCTAGGTCATAAATCAGGTCTCAACCGGTACCAAAAGATTGGGATCATTCCCTGCCTAGTTTCAGACCACAATGCTTTGAAACTAGAACTCAATCACAAGAGGAAAGTCAGAAAGAACTCAAATACATGGAGGCTAAAGAGCATCCTACTGAAGAATGAATGGGTCAACCAGGAAATTAAAGAAGAATTAAAAAAATACATGGAAACCAATGAAAATGAAAACACAACTGTTCAAAATCTTTGGGATGCAGCAAAGGCAGTCCTAAGAGGAAAGTATATAGCAATACAAGCCTTTCTCAAGAAACAAGAAAGGTCTCAAGTACACAACCTAACCATACACCTAAAGGAGCTGGAGAAAGAACAGCAAATAAAGCCTAAACCCAGCAGGAGAAGAGAAATAATAAAGATCAGAGCAGAAATCAATGAAATAGAAACTAAAAGAACAGTAGAACAGATCAACGAAACTAGGAGCTGGTTCTTTGAAAGAATTAACAAGATTGAAAAAACCCCTGGCCAGACTTATCAAAAAGAGAAGAGAAATGACCCAAATCAACAAAATCATGAATGAAAGAGGAGAGATCACAACCAACACCAAAGAAATACAAACAATTCTAAGAACATATTATGAGCAACTCTATGCCAGCAAATTAGATAACCTGGAAGAAATGGATGCATTCCTAGAAATGTATCAACTACTAAAACTGAACCAGGAAGAAATAGAAAACCTGAACAGACCTATAACCACTAAGGAAATTGAAGCAGTCATCAAAAATCTCCCGACAAACAAAAGCCCAGGGCCAGATGGCTT
>NW_023270265.1:8506668-8770299 GCF_011800145.1 Mirounga leonina | reverse complement strand
CAACTAATCTTTGACAAAGCAGGAAAGAATGTCCAATGGAACAAAGACAGTCTCTTCAACAAATGGTGTTGGGAAAATTGGATAGCCACATGCAGAAGAATGAAACTGGACCATTTCCTTACACCACACACAAAATTAGACTCCAAATGGTTGAAAGACCTCAATGTGAGACAGGAGTGCATCAAAATCCTAAAGGAGAACACAGGCAGCAACCTCTTCGACCTCAACCGAAGCAACTTCTTCCTAGAAACATCGCCAAAGGCAAGGGAAGCAAGGGCAAAAATGACCTATTGGGACTTCATCAAGATAAAAAGATTTTGCACAGCAAAGGAAAGAGTCAACAAAACCAAAAGACAACCGACAGAATGGGAGAAGCTATTTGCAAATGACATATCAGATAAAGGGCTAGTATCCAAAATCTATAAAGAACTTACCAAACTCAACACCCAAAGAACAAAGAATCCAGTCAAGAAATGGGCAGAAGACATGAACAGACATTTTTCCAAAGAAGACATCCAAATGGCCAACAGACACATGAAAAAGTGCTCAATATCGCTTGGCATCAGGGAAATCCAAATCAAAACCTCAATGAGATACCACCTCACACCAGTCAGAATGGCAAAAATTAAAAGTCAGGAAACGACAGATGTTGGCGGGGATGCGGAGAAAGGAGAACCCTCCTACACTGTTGGTGGGAATGCAAGCTGGTGCAGCCACTCTGGAAAACAGTATGGAGGTTCCTCAAAAAGTTGAAAATAGAGCTACCATATAATCCAGCAATTGCACTACTGGGTATTTAGCCCAAAGATACAAAAGTAGGGATCCGAAAGGGTATGTGCACCCCGATGTTTATAGCAGCAATGTCCACAATAGCTAAACCGTGGAAAGAGCCAAGATGTCCATCGACAGATGAATGGATAAAGAAGATGTGGTATATATATACAATGGAATATTATGCAGCCATCAAAAGGAATGAGATCTTGCCATTTGCAACGACGTGGATGAACTGGAGGGTATTATGCTGAGCGAAATAAGTCAAACAGAGAAAGACATGTATCATATGATCTCACTGATATGAGGAATTCTTAATTGCAGGAAACAAACTGAGGGTTGCTGGAGTGGGGGGTGGGGTGGGATGGATGGGGTGCCTGGGTGATAGACACTGGGGAGGGTATGTGCTATGGTGAGCGCTGTGAATTGTGTGAGACTGTTGAATCACAGATCTGTACCTCTGAAACAAATAATGCAATATATGTTAAGAAAAAAAAAGAAGAAGAAGGTAGCGGGAGGGGAAGAATGAAGCAGGGGAAATCAGAGGGGTAGACGAACCATGAGAGACGATGGACTCTGAAAAACAAACTGAGGGTTCTAGGGGGGAGGGGGGTGGGAGGATGGGTTAGCCTGGTGGTGGGTATTGAGGAGGGCACATTCTGCATGGAGCACTGGGTATTATGCACAAACAATGAATCATGGAACACTTCATCTAAAACTAATGATGTAATGTATGGGGATTAACATAAGAATAAAAAAATTTAAAAAAAAATGTCTTCTTTCTAATTGTCTATAATGCTTTGCCAAGTTTACTGGTCCTTCCCTGAACTTATCTCAATACTGAATAATAAATACCCAGTGGGACCCTGTTTCTGTACACCCCACTCCAAAGCCTTTATAACATTGAAATTCACATGTAAAAGGAAGGCAACCAAAAACACAGGTTCCTGCTATTCTGAATGTACATCTATGCCTCATCCTCTCTTTGGGTCTCCAACCACATTCTGAACCCCAGGATTCCTCAGGATCACTTCTGCTTCCCTTATGGGGCCAGGGACTATCCCAGCTGACTACCTGCTATTTCAACCAGTTCTCCTACCAGTGTATTTGTTCGTTTGTTTGCTTACTTGCTACAGGGGCAGATTTTAGACAGCAAACTGAATATTGCTGCATCCAAGAGGATCAACTAATGCAATCGTCATCAGCATTCACAGCTACTTCCTCCCAGGAGCACAAGGCTTTGGGATCCTGCAGCCACATTTTTTTTCAGTATTCCCCAACAGCATATCCCTGGATGAATTAGGTAAAAACTATCAGAAAAAGTTGATAAAATACAGATGCTTGGCCTCACCCTATAACAACTGATTCAGAGTGTATATTCTTGGAGTCTGACAGTATGCTTTTTAAATATGCTCTTCTAGGGATGCCTGGGTGGCTCAGTTGGTTAAGCGTCTGCCTTCAGCTCAGGTCCTGGGATCCAGTTCCGCATCGGGCTCCTTGCTCAGCGGGGAGTCTGGCTTCTCCCTCTGTCTCCCACTCCCCCTGCTTGTTGTGCTCACTCTCTTTCTCTCAGACAAATAAATAAATAAAATCTTTAAAAAAATATGCTCTTGGGGTTTGTTTGTTTGCTTGCTTTTAAGCAACATAGAGTGTGAGGAACTCTGGTTAGGTGAATAAATTCTTACAAAAAGCATCAGCAATCAGGAAAACTCACACAGAAAGGCATGCATCTTTGGAAGAGGTGAAAAGGGACATGTACGATGCATCAGTGTAACAATGCTCACTGCACGGCTAACTCGGGGTGTTCACGGGTCTGGCTAGGGGTGTATCTTAAGAAGTAAATATTTACTGGAAAAATCAGTTATTCAGCTAATTCTGCTTTTCTGCTTTTTTATTTCAACAGTAGCTATTTATAATGAAAATGACTAGACGGAATTCTAGTATTCACGATGGATTTGGCAGAACTGTGCAACTTAGAAAAACCTAGAATTACTGTGTGTGTATGTGTGTGTGAGAGAGAGAGAGTGCGAGCGCCTGGGTGGCTCAGTAGGTTAAGCATCCCGACAACTCTTGATTTCAGCTCAGGTCATGATCTCAAGGGTCATGAGATCGAGCCCTTTGTGCTGATCAACGTGATCAGCAGGGAGTTTGCTTCTCTCTCTCTCTCTCTCCCCCTCTGCCTCTGCCCCGTCCCCCCAAATAAATAAATAAATCTTTTTTAAAAATAAAGTAAAATATTGTTCTGATGGTCATGCACTCCCTTTTAATACGAAGGTTTATAAACTAAGATGAAGCAAATTGTGAATTTCTTTTCTGGATACCTTTGAGTACAGTGTTTTCCCTATCTTCTGATAAATGGAATCTTCAGGAGAGAAAAAAAAAGTATACATCTTCTGTGTGTACATGTGCCGCATTACTCACTTTGGCTTAGAGTTCATCCCTTCCAGAATGTGATTTCAGAATGCTATTAGCATAGTTATTCTCTCCCTAAAGACTTTGACAGTAGTGTAACTGTCATAATATTGAGAAAGCCTGATGCCTCCAAAAGACAAAATAATAATAGTAATACAGTTTACAGCCAGGACAAGGAGGGTGTAACAGTAAGCTTTATTAACAAGCTCCTTGTATCTAGTCAGCTCAGGACAATTAAAGCAACAAATACTAGCCCAGTCCTAGCATTCTAATGTCACCAGTTATATCAAGTACAAGGAAATTAGAATCTTTCATGTGATATAATGTCATTAAGTACAAATATATTGAAGCATGATGGTGTCATTTATAAACTTGACTGCTCTATATTTTCCATGTTGGCTCAGTAAATTAATGACTTTGACGCATCTTAAATGCAAATTAATAACCAGAAACAAAAAGGTATTGCTGAAACTGCAGTTATGCACAGAATGACCATTTTGCTCAATGAGGAACCATATTTCAGAGGCTAGTTAATTAGAAGCAGTGTCTGCAACACAGAGCCACTGCTTTCTAAGCAGAAAACACCCAGAGTTACCAGGAAACAGATTTTCACCTCACCTTGGATTTTCCTGATACAGAGTTCAGTTGTATTTACAACTATGTTTCAGATCCATAATAGAGTATGTTACTCTCTGTGGCATCGTTTAGGAATAGTAGGGGCTGGGGCCAAGGAGATTACAGTAAATGGTCTTGTCTGCTTTAATATGAAGGAGTATCTCTTTATAAGTGGACCAGTATAATAAGGCAGCATGGTAACTGGTTAATAATTCTTTCTTTCATACTGAATGCGTCCTGCACCTTTAGACATTCTGTACTTTATTTTTACATTTTCTTCCTTGGGGAAAAATTTTTCCAAATAAGTACAGGGAAGGGGGTAAGCAAATAAAACAACAACAACAACAACAACAACAACAACACACACACACTTTTGTTTAACTGCAAAAAAAAAGAAAAATGATTTGGATAAAGGAAATTTCTAGATAATTGACTTCTGTTTGTGAGACAATATAGAAAATTGTATATGATCAATGATAGAGGTAAGCGAAAACTGACTTTTAAGGCACAGAAGACGGAAAGCTGATTAGTATTGTATTCATTTTTAAGTGATTAGAGTCTACATTTGAAATTTTGACTGTTTTTACTCAAGTTAAGAATAGGGATGTTCTGAGTCAGATGGAGAAAGCACAGAACAATGTTGGTATCTGGCTGATGAGTGAAATAGAGTCTGATGTTTTCACTTAAACGCATTAGGTTGTTAGCCTTCAATAGTTGGTCTGAGATCTGTGCCTTTGCATCCCCGTGTGAACAGTGCTCAGCACAGCACCTGCCACAGTGTGGGTGCCCAATCCAGGCTAGCTGCTCCAGTCCTCTGGATCCCAGGACCTACGTTGTTATTTTGGCACAAATGATCCCGAAACAGGACATGAATCCCGTTATTACAATCTCACTAATGGCCATTTTCTCAGATTAATTAGTTCTACAAGGCAATAATCTGAACTGTTTATTAATGTGTCTAAATAATTGATTAGACAGGCCACCAAACAGTCATTTCTGATCCAAAAGCAGCTTCAGGCCTTCACCAATGCCTGCACAAACCGATTTATCCATCACGATACTTTCTCACATATAGGAAATGTGTTAGCTGGAGCTGCATTTGTGCTTAAAATCAGTTAAAATAATCCTAAGCGGATGGTAGTTATATTTCCTGCATTTGGTTAAGACTCTGGCACTAGGTGCTAAGCATGAACTCAAAAACCATATTTTTATCATCTCAAAACATAAAGGCTCAGAGCAAGTCGTGGGTCCTAAAAGCCCAATCCTGACTGGGAATCTCAAGCGTCTTATCCACCATCCCCCTTTCTTCTATACAGCTTTACTTATTGATATGTCAGGAATGATTTCACAAGGACTGACATTCAAAACCTAGGGTGGACCTAGGGAACCAAGATGAAGGGAGTTCTAAGACTAACTTTAAACCAACCACACACAGAATAAACAATCAGAAGTATCACTGGAAACAGCAGATAAAACAAACCCTCCAACAACGCAGTATCTGGCTTTGCGGCAATACTGGGCATTGAGAACGTTGCGTAGAATTTTTAGAGTACTGGCTGAATTTTTCCAGTCCCTAATTGTAAACTCTAGGCAGAAAGGCTAATCTGTTTATTCCGATTCCTTGTAGCAATTCAGTGTGGAAATTAGAAATTTAAATAAGTTCTTAAGAAGGTTTCTGAGTATGTTTTGAGTCAGAGGCATATCAGCTATTTTTAATCAACAACCCATGACTCAAAGGTTATCAAAATGACGGGCCTCAGGAATGTCAAGGTAAAGGATGTTTAATGTTCTCCACAGATTTGTTCAATGTATAATTGAAGATCTAAATCCTTCATTCATTCCACATTCATTCCACAACCAATGCAAAAGGCATTTCCTTATCATAATCTAACCCAGAAATGGTTTCCTGTGGTGCACGGGAGGCACTGACTGGGAAGGGGCATAGAAGGTCAAAGTGTTAATATAAGGAATTTATATGTCATCTTCTGACAACTACTGAAAAGCACCTCCTCTGGATTCATGCCATCAATCGAGTTTTTAAAAACACATTTTTAAGGTGAGATCTCTAAGACATGCATAGCCATTTATGATGGAGTTCTTAGAAAAAAAATGAAATAGCACTAAAATATTAATAATGATCAATAAAGGAAATAAAAGCAATGCGATTATGCACATACCCTTAAATGATGGTGCATTATTAATAAGGATGACTGTCTGGCACTGAATGTATCCTATTCCAGCATTTATATGTTGTATATTGTAGAGAAGGAAGGTCACTGACTAGCGAGCACACCTGAACACAAGTCCAACTCTGCTGTTCATTAACATCTGTGACCTTAGCCAATGCACTTTCCATTTGTGGACTTCAATTTCCCCATCTACAAATTCCCAACAGTTGAACTGATTCTTGAGGCTTTATCCTTGAGATTTGAGCAGGAAGTGCTTAAACTGCCCAAGATGAAGGGGACAGAGCCTCTGTCCATCCTTTCTCTTGCCTCTGGAGTTCAGCCTCCAAGCACCAAACAAGGGAGGAGAGGAGGAAGTACTGAGCAGGGTGAGGATGCCTGCCTGTGTCTCTGGATAGCCTGTTTTCTGAACTGTCATAACAGGTGGCTCTGCTCTGCCAGCCGGGCAGTCCATTCTGGGGCAGGCTGAGACTCTAGGGAAGGTGTATTTTTGCAACATGTTCTGGCATCAACTAAAGAGGAGGAAACCCCTTCCACCCAGATTTGCTGCCCAAGTTTACAAGCAAGACCCCCAAACCCTTATGTCCAAAGTGTTATCTGAGTTTTAAGATCACATCTCTGGCCACAACATGAGAATCTTAGAACAGAGACTGTACCTGTGGGGAGAGTATAGGTAGGAGCAATGGAGGTTACGAATTTTTCAGGAGAATAAAAGGCTGAGGATTTTCCCAGAGGACAAAAAAGCAGCTCTGTATGCTATGGACCATAAGTCACAGTTCTGCTTATTTTGCCACACTAGAAATTATAAATTTTCACCTAGAGGAGCCAACCAACAAACAAAGCAATTAAAAAAAAAAAAAAATCAAGTGTGCCTTCTGAAGGGAATGATTCTGCTAAGGGGTTCAAGCATTTGAGGTCTATCTCCATCCACCTTCCGATCCTGGCTCACTGGCTTTCTGATCTTATGCATCTCACTGAACAGAGCGAGCAGGGACCTGCAGTCACCCTCTGCATGGAGCTGAAGCCACACAGCCCCACAAACCTCTTCCAAGTGTGAGGGCCATGGCGTGCAGACTTTAGGACAGGCTCATTTTTGCACAGGGTTTGAACCAAAATTCCAAAAACCTTTCCCACCACAGTAGTGACAAGGCAAGATCTGAAAGTTCACTCAAACTTTTGAAAACACTGTTACAGAGGAAGACTGAAGCAAGGCCTTGACTCTACTTCAATGCACAACCAGGATTCTCTCCTGCGTAACCAGCTGTGGACTCCAGCCTACGCTTGTGTGAATTAGCAAAATAAGGGCCTCCTTTCCTGGTGGTACCATAACACTTACAATAACATCTAAGACTGGCAATGAATTCACACGTATATTATCCCATTAAATATTCCTGAACTCCCACAAAGTGAGCTAGATAAATGTCATCCCCTCCTTTAAACAGAAGAAACATGAAGGTGCAGAGGGATTAAAATGTCCATTCAAAGAGGCAGCCAAAGCAGATTTATTCCTTAGTCTTTCTGACTTCAAAGAATATTTGTATGTCAATTGTCAGAAAGGAGCAAAGAATAAAAAGCATTAGTCAGACTAGATTAATTAATACTCTGCATACTCTCTCTGTGCCTTGTCATCATAAGCTTGAGTTTCTGGTTGGGATGTTTCCTGGACAGAAGATCTCTTATGGTAGCTTGATTTCCAACTACCCAGCTTTTGTTTCATTTTGTATATTCTATGAAATGCAACCTCTGACCTTAAAGCTACAGTCATGGCAAGCTTATTCTACATGTTTGTGGAAGAAATTGCATTAAGTCACTGTATGTACATCACAGGGGATACTATTTATTTGTTAAAGTAAATTGAATTTATTTTCTTGAGTAGTAATGTCTATGACAGCATTATCAACATTTAATTCACTAAGACTTCACTACCTTAATTATGTAAGTCTACAACTTCATTAGTGGCATAAGTTCTCTTTCTAGTGAAAAAATATTATGATCAGGTGGGTATCACCCCAGCGTGCCTGAGACCAACCTGTTTTATGGCTATAGTCTTGGAATAATTATTAATAGCACCCCCTTCTACTCAGGTGTCCTTGTTTGGAAAATATATTTTATGGTAACCATAATTAAGATCTTTCATATTGTCTTTTTCTCTACAGTCCTTTTGAGAAAAGTAATCTTGTAATCCTAAGAGAGTCATTTCTAAACAAAGAGAACAACTTTTTTCTTCCACAGGGGCTACAAAGCATGCTTGGAGTCCAGAGAGACCTAGCGATGATTTGGCCTAGATTAGTTGTAATGAAGACAAAGAAAATTGAGCGTCCTGGCAAAATTCAGAATGTATAAATATGCATACCTTATTTTGTCAAGGGAGAAGAATGAGCACCATATGTTTTCGTAAGCGAGTGATTAGGGGCAAGGGAACAGAAGCAATTTGAGGAGGGAATACAGTAAGTCTGATTCCAGACACACCTAGTTGAGTTCAATAATTTAAATAACAGAGATGGATAAATGGATCTGGAGCTCATAAAAGGAGTCTAGACCAAAATATGCATCTGGAGTTATGAACGTAACAGCGGTACCTGAGGCCATGTAAACAACAGAATTGGTGACAGGAGTGAACAACAGGGAGAGAAGAGGAAACAAGACCAAGCTCTAAATAGTCTCAATCTTTAAATGCTGAGGGGAGAAACCAGCACAGGAAATTAACAAGAAACTGCAAGAGGAAGAAAACTGTTTTAAGAAAGAAGAGTGATCTTTTGGTTAAGATCTGAAGTGACATCAAATAAAATGAGACTTAAAAAGTCTACAATTCTAAACACAATATAGTAATCTAGAACAGATCCTGATACAGACCGAGGACATTGGTAGAATTGGTGAAATCCAGCTAAAGTCTATAATTTAGTTAGTAGTACTCTAACGATGTTATAAGCAGATCATTGGTAAGTGGAACAGGGTTGTGTATGATGGGAACATTAAGGGAAACGGGGAGGGGAATATAAGACATCTTTGTATTATCTTCTCAGATCTTCTGTAAATGTAAAATTATTTGAAATAAAAAGTTTAAACTGTTCAATGATGGAAGGGTAGGGATAAATGCCATTAGCACATCTTAATTAATAATCACTTATGTAGAAGGCTCCTGAACTCAAATTGTACAAAAAAAAATTTTAATCTAGAAATTCAGGGAAAAAGCTAGGCAGCTGGCGAAGAATATGGGGTCTAAGATGGGTTTCAGTTATTTGTTTTAATTGGTTAGACTAAGAAGAGAGGGAGCGCTCAAAGATCCAGGTGTCAGAGGGAGTGAGATTTCTGGGAAGGTAAAGAAAAAAAAAGGAATCTAGAACTTGGTGGGACAAAAAGAATAAAAAAGAAAGAATCTAAGTATGGGAAAAGCATTCTTTCTTTATTATAGAAAAAGGTCAAAGAGAAAAAGCAGGGACAGGGATGGGTGCAGTGGAGGTACTTTTATAGGCTAGATATCTAGATATCCCGGGTTGTTGAGGGAGCACCTACCCGACATCTTCTTCAAAATATATCCTTACAGATAAGAAAGATTATAGGGTACTTATCATTTTTTTGAAAGAACTTTAGCAGAATATAAGTAATGTTAAATGTAAAGCCATGATTTGTGTAAGCTAAATTAGATCTACTTAAAATTAGAGTAGATGTTATTTCAGGTTTGCAGATTGTTGACTTAAAGTAATGTTGTTGGAATATAATCAACAGCAGTTTGGTGGAGATCATTTAATCTCAGAGCTGTACAAAAAGTCTACCTTAGAAAACTAATTTTGAAAGGCAGTGCACACATAAGTGCACAGGTGCGTGTGCACACACACACACACACTTGCACACTCACGCAACCAAACATGCAGACGCAGCTTAAATATATGGCAAGGGAGAAGCCTCTGGCATCTAAATGACAATGATGACAGTAAAGGACATTTCAATTGTCTCATAAGCCCACGGTAATATTTCTGTCATCTTTGTCAGATTATTAAATAAATAAAGTAAGGCGGTTTGACAGCAAAAGGGTAAGATCAAGTAAAAGGTAATGAATACTGAGAATATGAGGGAGTCAGTAAGCATGGCATAGTTCAGCATGACAAGAAAAATATTGCATTTTGATGTCATTTCTGAGTAAAATGTATTTGTCAAATGGGGAAGATGATTGGTCTATTCAGAAGCTGAAAATCAGACCATTATTGGATGATACGATGTTTTGCTGTGTCAAGTAAATCGTCTGTGATGCGTGGCACAAGACCGAAAAGAAGCAATAGATTATACCATGTCTTTTTTGCCTTAGAAAACATTTACTTGACATCCAAAATGGTTAAACATTTCCATCCATACTAATTAGGGTGGGAACTATACATTCTTTGGGAACTTCATGTGTGCCAGCCAAGAATTACATGTGGATTTCCACATATTATATCTAATCTAAGCTAATCATTACAACACCCATATTATCCCATTTTGCAGATGTGGACGTAGGAGCCCAAAGTGTTTAAGTCTCTGAACCAAGATGGTAGATTCCAAACTTGACTCATCAATTCAAAACCCAACTCTCTGGAACCCTGTCTTGTCCAGACTATTATTTGAAACAGGTCACTGAGATGAATGAAGGAATGGATGGATGGATACTGAAAACAGTATCTAAATAGTTCAACTGAGGGCCCGGGGAAAGTCTTTCCTTGACACCTAATTAATATGCAAAACCAAAGAGCTGAGGAAGGTGGACAGTTCTGAGTACCGGATGTCAAAACCGGTTTACCCTGTGAATGCAGGTAGTTCTGGAGATCAAAACAAGGAAAAACCTAATGTTGACCGCTGCTTTCCAGTCCATAAAAACAGATGTTCTGACCACATGCCAGACCATTTAAATCAGGAGTTCTGGGAATACGACCCATGCATCCATACTTTTTAAATCTCCCAGATGACTTCAGTGTGTAGCCAAGATTAAGAGCTACTATTTTCAAATCCAAGGGACTACACCTGGTAGATTTAGACTTGCCTCAGAAACTAATGGGACTAGCAGATGAAAGAACAGAAAGTTGAATGAAGGGAACTCTTAAATCCTAGTTTCAGGTTCCCCTACTTCTCCAGGAAGGTTAATTGAGGACAAACATAAGGAACAAAGAGGAGTTAGAGAAAGAGGATGCCAGTACCCATCATTAGCAGGATAATCAGTCTGATGAAGGGTTAGTTCTGGTTGACTAAACAATAAAGAGGTGCTCATGGGGAAAGTAAGGTGAGCTGAAGAAAGGCAGATGCATGAAATTCCAGCCGGGTACCTGGTACCTAGAGTAGGAACAGTGATGGGATTAAACAAAACTGAGTAGTAGGGGCAAGACATTCACTTTTGTAGGTGAAATGAGAGTCTTTGGAGTTCCAGGAGAGGAATCAGATGATGTTTATATTGTTGACACTCCAAATATTATAATTAACTCCAAATACTTCTAGTAATGTACCTTTTAATTATTGAGTCATGTTTATATGTGAAAAGTACCATGCGAGGTCTTCTGTGTATGTTGCATATTCAGTCCTAAAGTAACTCCACATAGGAGGAGACAGAAGCTCATTAACACCCAAGGTAAACAACCGTGGTGCCAAGATTTGAACCCAGTTCCATATGACTCCATTTTACCAGTTTTCAACTTTGGATTCTTGGGTGTTTTATCACCCTCAAGGTAATCGTTGGCCCAGGGCCTAATCTATTCTAGAGAAATCCTAAATGGTAACAGAGTGGATTCGGGATATACATTCAAAGAGAGAAAGAGAGAAGTCACAAGGGCAGTGGGTACTGCATAGAGGAAATAAGTTAGTTTTGGAATCAGAAATATGCGTTTGCATCCCAAGAACTTAATGAGAGTCTAAGAACCCATGGAAAAGGAGGACGATGACACATGGGCTGCATGGCAAGCTCCCTTTCTATAAAGTAATCCTCTGTACTGGAGACGGCCAGATGTCCTCCTCTCTCTCCCAGGTCATCATGCCAGGATCAGAGAGGTGACAGGGACACAGGGAAGATAGTATCCAGGAATAATAATCACAGAAGTAGCTGGAGAAGCAAGCCATTGGCTTCAGCTGCCCTTGTGCAGTGTCCCCTGAACACCTGGAGTCGGTGAGAAAAAGGTAAGAAACTCAGCCTCCATTACTGAGAGGAAGGTAATATCAGGGAAAGAAAGTGAGCATCACGCTGCACAGAGGCTAAGTCTGACCCAGGTCTGGGAAGGGAAACTAATGAGCAAAAACACACTAACAAATTGGCCCCTGAGTCGTGCTAACTCACATGTCTCTGCCACAAGCAAAAGCAAGCAGAAGCAAACTCCAAATGCCAAAGGGGGAAAACTCAACTTAATTGGTCTAAAAGATGGTTATTTCTGACTGCCGTGAAGAAAATCAATGTCTTACCAATGGGAGAAGCTTGGTGTAATAAACCACAAAGGACCAAGGTTTTTTTTAAAATAGTAACTGGTTATTATTAAACATACTAGTGATAGCAGAGCACTCACTCCATGTCAGGGGCTATTCTAAATACTTTACACGTCTTAAATTTTTTTTGAAGATTTTATTTATTTATTTGAGAGAGAGAGAGAATGTGAGTGTGCATGAAGAGCAGGGGGAGGGGCAGTGGAAAAGAGAGAATCTCCACAATCTCCCTGCTCAGCAGGGAGCCCAATGTAGGGCTCCATCAAGGGATCCTGAGATCATGACCTGAGCTGAAATCAAGAGTTGGATGCTCAACTGACTGAGCCATCCAGGCGCCCCTAGATGTGTCAATTTATTTAATTCTCACTACTACTCAAGAGGCAATGCTATCAGCTTCATTTTACAGAGAGGAACAGGAGGCACAGAGGGTAAATATATAACTGATTCAAAGTCATACAGCTAGCTGGTAAGAGTTCAGGAATGAAAATCCAGGCGGTTTGTTTCTAAGGGTCCAAGATTTTGTCCATCATATTCTACTGCCTCCATGATGCAATTCTATTCAATAAACATTTTTTAAGTGCTTATTATATAATGCCCTTGCAGGAGATCCAGAGCAGTGAAACACAGGTGTCGTATTCCTGCCGGGGGAGTTTATGGAATGGCCAGATAAAATCAGCACAAAGACTCAAGGGACTATAACCCACAATATAAAGTCCATATAACACAACACACAATTTTTTTTTTTTATACTACTGGAGGAGATACAAATGCAACAAGAAAAGCTGGTGTGTGCTAGGAAGCGAATAGGAACTGACACCTCACCCCCATCCCCAACTCTGCAGAAAGCGCTTCACACAGAGCATGTCCCTGAATCTTCTCGCTGAGGAAACTACTTCCCCCAAGTTTAGAACTGAAGAAGCCCAGACGCTAAGCTGTTCGTGGTGGACTCACTGGTACTGTCAGAGAACCATTACGCGCCCCTCGGTCTAACTGCAGAACCCCATGCCCTTCCCCACTCTCATGCGCCTCCCGTGACAATTTCTGGGAGGTTGTGGAATATGAGCTAGATGTCCGAAGATAAGTATGAGTGTCACGGGGAGCAAGGGAGGGACAAGAAGAAAAATGTCCTGCAGCCAAACTGAGGCATGGTAGTGGAATGTAGGCTTTCCTGGCGGGACAAAGAACAGATGGGTCATTATCACTGAAGCATGGGGCCCAGGCAAGTTTAATGGGTGGGATTATTTGTAGAGCCGCTGGAACAATGAAGACAAAGGTTCCTACACGGCAGTGGCGATGCTGTAGGTGCTTCTGCACAGATTTTGATCCATACTGCATCGCGGCAAGGCAGGTGAAGCTGGCAGTGAGAAAGGATGAGGAAGAAGAGCAAGGCAGAGGGACGAGTTGGGAGGCGTGCAGGAATACAGACAGGCAGTAAGGAGCCTCCCTGTGGGGGAGAAGAAGGGCAGCGAGAAGCACATTGACAGCTCTTGGCAACTGACTCCATGGCACTCAATGTTAGTACACAGAAATGTCCAGCAAGCCTCCGTACGTATGAGCAGCTAGACTTCCTGCTCTGCTTTTGTGTAATTTGCTCCCACAAAAGGATTATTTCATTTGGGCTGCTAAAGGTGATATTTCTAGTTAGTACATCTGAAATATCCCTTAATGCCTTCTTTAAACATAAATGTAAAAAGGCAAATTTAATATCCAACCTGACTTACATAATTCTCTGAGTGAAGAGGAAAACAGAAGCTGAGAAGGCATCGTGCATTGCATAACGCATACAACTTCAGGGTTCTCTTATGGATCCCAGGTTTTCATGACTCATATGATATCCTTGAACTTATTTAAAGAAAAGATGTCTTTCCTTTTTATGAAATGGAAACTAAATATTACTATCGATTTTAAGTAGCCTAAAACTTTTAAAGAAATTCAGAAATTTAGAGCAAATCCAGAAAAAAAAAAAAAAAACATTTTCACTGGTCTCCCATCACTATGAGGCTGTCTGTCATTCCTTTCCATCACTGCCTATATGGTTGAAGAGGACCTGAGTGTATATATAGCATTTTCACTGGGTCACCTACTAGAGAAGAAACAGTTTGGACCTTCTGTGGAGGAGATGTTCCATATATATCACTGTTTTTGAACAAGCTAATTAATTTTAGGCAAAAAGTTATTTTCCTGAATTTTCCAAAAGAACAATCATAACCCGTCTTTCTTTAAAATAATATTTCCTTTGGGGACACCTGGATGGCTCAGTCAGTTAAGTGTCTTCCTGGTTAAACATCTGCCTTCGGCTCAGGTCATGATCCCAAGGTCCTGGGTTCAAGTCCCACATGGAGCTCCCTGTTCAGCAGGGAACCTGCTTCTCCCTCTTCCTCAGCCCCTACCCCCTGCTTGTGCTCATTCTCACTCTTTCTCCTTCTCAAATAAATAAATAAATAAAATCTTTAAAAAATATTCCCATTTCATTAAAGTTACTCATTTACTTTAGGAAACAATAATGTCATCTTTCCTTACAATGTGATCTTTGTGTTTCAAGGTAGGTACAGCAGAGGTAGAGTTCTTGACAAATAGCCCCCAGTTCGTTCTCCATCAGCTTCAATCTGCAACTACATTACTTCTATCCAAGGGCCATAGAAAGGAGGAAGAGAGGCGCTCATGTTTCAAGAAATTTTGAAAACACTAGTAACACCCAATCTCAGCACGGTACCACTTAACCAATATGCTAAGAAAGCTGGGAACTTGCAAGTGGTTGGTTTGGGGCAGCCAGAAATCATTTGGTAACAATCTTACAAGTTTAGGACAAAGTTTATGTGGTGGCTTTTAGGCAGTAAGTAGTCAAGAGCACTAACTCTCCAGGGCCAGAAAGGCCCAGCTCTAAGTCCCCCTTTCACCACCTTTTGGCTATGAAACTGGCAAATTATTCATATCTTTTATGCCTCAGTTTCTCTACCTGTAGCATGAGGATAATGATACCTATCTAATATGATTGTTGTGTAGATTAAATGAGCAAGGTAAATAAAACCTTCCATCCTTTTTATGGGCGATGTGTAAGACCCATAAAAAATTCTGATAATGTGGATGGATGGGTGGATGGATGGATGGACAGACAGATGGACAAATAGATGGAGATAAATGTCAACACACAAATTCACAATTTGCCTTTCAGCTAAAGAATAAGTTGTGAATTTTGCCTAATGTCCAAGTTGAGTCTGCAAGTGTGGTCTACCAGAGAGGGTGGCTTGTTGGAAGGACCAACCATAGCATAACTGTGGGTCCGGAGATGATTTGTCTGTGGAATTCCATAACTGTGGAGAAAAAGCTCATTAAAAGTCACTCATCTGTTTGTATTCTTTAACACATTTTCATAGGCTACGACACCCTTTTTTTTTTTAACTTTCCATGCCTACTGCAAAGGAAAAAAATCCTTTTTCTATTTTCAGCATTAAAAATACACATGATCCCCCACCCCCCCAAAAAAAGACAAAAAGGAGAGAAAAAGCAAGAGAGAAAATACAGAGAAAACAAGGTCATACAGTCTCTCACTTTTCTTTTTACATCCTAAAGATAAATGTTCAGGTCTGGGAAAAGGCTGGCTCTCTCCTTTTCTCGACTGGGCTAAAATAAATGTTTAAATAGTTCCATTTCAAACCTGTGGCTGCATTTCTCACAGTATTAAAAAAGAAAAAGATCCACAGTCATTTTCAGTCCAAACCCAATTCTAAATAAAGCCTTTCGTCTTTTCTTGACTCTGATTCCTAATTTAACACGATCTCACCTCTCTTACTTATCCAAAAATCACTTTTCTGGCAACTCTGACTATTCTTAACAGATGCATGAATCAGAGAAGAAAAAAGAAGTCCCCTGGATGGCTAAGGCACAGCCTAAAAATATATGTGCACCAAAAGCTCCTATAGACTTTTTAGTTTTTCAAAAGAGAAGTCCTTACTAAAAGCCTAATCATTGTGGCCTGATATTTATTCCAGTCAACTGGACTGATCTGGTTTTACAGCTACCAGGCAAGTAGATGGAGCAAATCCCAAGAGAGCAGCAGGGAGTCAGGAAGTGAGGATTAGGAGCTTTAGGAGTCCCTATGGCAAGAATAATAGAGAGCACACATGCTTCAGTCTGTTGATGCTACCAGCTCTCTTCTCAACACTTTATAGGCACCCATCCATTTCATCTTTGCAACCCCATTTTGACAGGTGAAGAAATAGGGGAACTGAAGGACTGAATGATGCTTCTGGATCTGAGTAATGGAACTGAGATCTGAACACAGGAGGTATGGCTTCAGGGTGACAATAAGAGAATAAAGTAACACACACGCATGGTGCAGACATGCAGAGGAAAGAGCTGAAATTCAGTAGCTCAGGGTCATCCAGGAGAGGGGAATCCTGGTGGGGGCGTGGGGTTCCAAACTTCCACAGGGTTCAGGAGTTCCTTGCAAGCTCTAGGCTCTGCTGGCCATGCTTCTCCGAAGCTTCTACACAGGACCTGCTGGGCAATACCACCCCCCATCCAGTCCTGCCAGGTAAGAAGAGAGGAGCCTCCCATGGGCAGCTCCTCCTTGGTTGGCGGAAAAATGTCATGGTTTGGGGGGACAATGTGGGGTTTACCCCTGCCACACGTGCGCACACACTGACTTCCCAGGCTTCATGTCATCATTCCAGAAAATTTGGCAAAAATTAAATACATAAAATGAATTTGATAATAATTAAATAAAAACATAAAAGAAACCCATCAGAGAGGGATTGAAAGGGAGGGAGGGAGGTAGACTGAGAGTATGCTCTTTGTCCCTCCATTTAACTTATGCTCATAGAGAGCTCTTAGACAGCAGACCCAGCCCTGGGACAGTAAAGATGAGGGGCTTAGATCCCTAAGGTGACAGTGAGAGTCACAGCAGACAGAGGGACACTCAAAGGATGACACTCCACTATGAAAGAAAAGAGAGGAGAACATGTGGATAACATTGAGAGTACAATGTAGGGAACGATCATTTTTGGGGAGGAAGTGAGAAGTTCCTAAGAGGAAATTACCTGTAAATGTGAGCTATGAGGGATAAAGCCAGGTGGCTGCCCCGCACCCAAGGTAAAACAGAAGGGGAAGGAATCCCACATGGGGGTGGGTATGCAGGAGCTGCGGGGGTATGGAGCTAAGGGGCTGGGATCCAGACCAAGCCAACAACTCTTTAATGCTGGGTCCTGGAAAGGCAGTGGGCTGAATGGAGGTTGTGGAAAGTAAGGCTGAAAGCAAGAGCATGAGTCACCTCGGGGCTTTGTAATGAAAGCAAACCTCCAGGCCACAGGGCTTCTGGAAGGGAAGAGTAATGAAAGCTCAGAACAGTGAGCTGGGAGTAGCTATGCAATTTATAGTTAGTCAAAAGCCCTCAGCTCATTCTTCTGTGAACTGGGTGGGTGAGGAGGGTGGCCCAGGTGAACTAAAGATCCCTCTAAATCTGACTTTCCCAGACACCAAGATTCATTTGGGCATCAGGCCATGAGTCATTGAGAAGAGTTATATGTATATCAAACATTTCTGTTTAAAATAGGAAATGATTGTCTAATTATATTTTCAAAAGATCTGCTTCAGAAATATTTGAAATAGGAAATACATACTCTTAAATGGGCAAGCTTTAGATATTTGAAAATGCACCTCTATGAGAGCTTCATCCTCTAATTATGCCCAAAAAAGGTAAATGTCACTGAAATAACCCTCACTCTAAGTAAAAACATTTAAAATGGCATATCTGAAAGCATTCATAGTTTCTAAATTAAATGTTGATACATAGCATTTCCTATTCCTGTAAAACCTAAAAAAAATATGTTTAAGAGCTAAATTGTGCTTTGTTAGCTACTCAGGAAACCAAAGGGCTGTTTAAGAATTAATATCGCAGTTCCTTTAAATTTTGAACTTGGCTATTAAAGATGCTCTCTTTTCCCCTTTTGGGGGGTTTCTTCTTGTGGCAAATGCATAAAGAGATACTATATATCAAAGCATAAGAGACAAAATCATCTCCATTTAACCATTTAGAAGAAATCTGAGGATGGTGTTGTTCTTATTGTTTCATTTCTAGATGTAAAGAATCCAGTGTGTTGAGGTTAAACCATGATGAGTCATAAAAATGTCTGCTTGTACGAAGTTTGATTTACAAGAGTTCATAATTGTAGCCTGGTAAAGGTGCCAGGTGGGAAAACGCCCTATTGACTTCAGTCAAAAATCAGAGTTTTCCCGGAGTTGGAGTTGTGGGGAATTCACTGATGTTCTCTGCAAGGTAGCAGGATAATGAGAATCCCCATCCATCTCTGAGTCAGCATGCACTTGTTTGTGGCAGAGCATCTCCTAAGCATGTCTGTGCATCTGCCCGTGGAAGCACTTACTGAGCATTCATCCAATATTTGGAGTCCACCAGTCTAGAGAGGGCACCAAGAAATGTCAGGAAAAGATTTCTTGTATAATGAGAGCAAACACCTGGTAGCCAATCTAGTATAAACCTAGTCTGTGTTCTTATTCCCTTTCAGGGCCTTAACTACCCTCTGGGCTTGATGGTCTTTTGTGATCCTCTTGGTGCTGTGCTTCTCTGTGCCTATCATATTACACCAAATGAACAACCAAGCCCCCTGAGGAAATCAAAGCCCTCACTTCCAAGGGAGCTGGAACGACCAGTTCAGGTCAACCTGAGGGAAAGGATATTTTCCCTCAAACAGGATCCAGAAAACAGGCTGCCTTGGAGTGCCTTTCAAATCAGTTGCATTAAAAATAGCAGAAAGGTCAAATTCAGAATTATTGGATTTCTTGGGCTCTTTGATTCAGGTCTCAATCAGGCTTGGTGTCCTTATTGGATTACATAATTTGATTCTGCTCCACAATCAAAATGTCACGCTACTGAGAAGTTGTGGTTATATCTGGAGGGGCCTCGAAGATTTCCTTGCATTTACACAGCATCCATGAAGAGATATGGGGCTCTGGTAAAAGGGGGAGAAAGCTTGCTTGGAGAAAGGATAAGCCCAGCTTGCCAGCTAAGTGGGTGGGCCTCCCCAGGGGTTGGCAGGAGCAGGAGATGTTGAAGAACAAGCCAGAGGACCACTCTAAGCCTCCAGTACCTTACGTATGTGGCAAGTGATGTGTTAAAATGACTGGGCCTTGACTTACCTCTGCTATTAAAAGCAGGAGCACTGGAAGGGCATATGATTAATAAATTGCTCTTTTTCCAAAAGAAACTGAGCAATTGAGAATACCTGTCCTCCAGAAAGGTGCTATTTTCAATGATCGCGACTCATGCCAGTTAGCAAACACATTCTTATATATTGCGTGAAGGTGCTCTGCTAGAGGAGAGGAGGCTGATGCTTGGCCCTTTAGGAGCGTACCCTCCTAGTCACGGCCAATATTCTGATGACTCATCATGGGAGAAAAGTTTCCAGGGAAAATCTGATTTTTAGGAACAGTCACAAATCAGGGACAAATAAGGCTACAAATACTTGATATTTCTAGCATGGCTCATAACCCTCAATCAGAAGAGATTTCTAAAGAGGAGTCACCCAACATCCTGGGCAGTTTCAATATAATGAGAAGGTTTGTACTTCTTTCTCCAGAAGCCTTCTTGGAAGGAGACGCTTTTGGCTGTATGCTTATGCAAGCATGTATGTATATGGGTGTGGGTTTAAAAACTTCTCTTTTTTGTGTGTAGGCACAGCTTCTCTATAAAAGACACTCATAAACTGAAACTCACAGAGGCAGTAAGCACTAAAAATTATTTGACACATTTAGCATGTTGAAGACTTTTATTCTTTCTATCTCACTTTCCTTATGAGGCAAGCAAGAAATCACTGAGCTAAAGCCAAGTATACACCTAAGAGAAGTGAAAAACATTTGTCCACACAGAAACTTGTACACTAATGTTTAGAGCAGCATTATTCATAACAGCCAAAAGGTGGAAAACCCCAATGTCCATTAACTGATGAATAAATACAATAGGGCATATCCCTACAATGGAATATTATTACCCATAAAAAGGAATAAAGTACCAATACCTACAGCATGGATGAGCCTTAAAAACATCATGCTAAGTGAAAGAGGCCAGTTACAAGAAAACTACACAGTATACGATCCCATGATATTAAATGTCCAGAACAGGGAAATCTAAAGAGACAGAAATTAGATTAGTAGGTTGGTTGCCCAGAACTGGGGAGTGGGGACAAGGCTAGGGGGAGAGGATGGTAGCCAAAACATATAGGGTTTCTTTGTGGGGTGATGAAAATATTCTAAAAATGACTGTGGGAATGGTGGTATATCCCTGTGAATATGCTAACAGCCATTGAATTGTACATTTTAAATGTGTGCATTACATGGTTTATCTACACCTCAATGAAGTTATTAAATTTTTTAAAAAGCAAACATAAAACCAGCCTGAAATGCATGGTGGTGGCCCTCTTTTAATTTGATGATACGTCTTTGCCCCATCCCAGTTTAACACTACCCCTGACCCCAGCCATAGGGAAAGGAAAACTCCACTAGCGCACATTGGTCTCATCTTTCCTCCCCAATCAGTGGGTTTCTTTTCCTGTGATAGCAGCTGGTGAAGGGAGGGTCCCAGGGCCAAGGGGTCAGTCGGCACCACAGGGTTCCAGGTGCACACCTGGACCTGCCTCCCAGAGTGCTCCTGCTGGCCCCAAAGGGAACAACGAGATTCAGTATCAGTGAACTGGTGCTGAGCTTCTCCATTTCCTAACTATGGCTGAAATATCTCTTGTCACTACTACTATCCTCATTTACAGGAGACAGGATATTCTTCCATATGTTCTACGTTTAACTACAATGCTTCTAGGAGGTCTATATGTTCTCTTTGACTTGGGGAGACAAACCAAGCAAGGGGAGATCTGCATGGACTACATGCAGCGTTTCTTAAAATTGGTATCACTAGGGGTGCCCGGGTGGCTCAGTGGGTTAAGTGACTCGTGATCTCAGGGTTGTGAGATGAGCCCCACGTCAGACTCCACACTCAGCGGGGAGTCTGCCCCTACCTCCCACTCTCTCCCTGATTTAAAAAATAGTATTACTTTTTATCAGTATTAGTCATAACAGCAGACAAGAGGGTTCATTTGTTCAGAACAATCATCAATCGCCTCCGTGTCCAACAGTGTGGGCAGCACACGGGAGAACCGGACCCAGCCTCTACCTTGAAAAGATCACAATACTGTCAGCAAATAAATATATCCAGGATGACAGGTGCTAGAGCAGAGGTAAATCCAAAATGCCTCTGGAGGGCAGAGAGGAAAGAGAGCAATGTTCCTAGGATTACATAAGAAGGAATTTTGTAAAGATTAAAGATCTGTATAAACATATTAGGTTTGAACCAGATGAAACCATTTTGAATTTTAAAATTCTTTCAATTAAATTTCACTTTGTAATCCTTCTAGATTTAGAGAAAAGTGGCCAATATACTACCGAGAGTGCTCACCTATTCTTCACCCTGCTCCCTAAAGTTAACAGCCTCCACAGTACCGTTCGCAAACCCAAGCAGCTTACACTGGTGCATTACTGCTCACTAAACTACACACCTTATTCAGATGTCACCAGTACCTTCGCTATGTCCTTCTACTGTTCCAGAATTCACTCCAAGACAGCATGCTGCATTTCCTCAGCATGTCTCCTCAGTCTCCTCTGATCTCTGTCATTGTCTCAGTCTTTCTGTTTCTCCTAACTGAAATCGACATTTCTCTTTATGTAAAAAAAGTCTAAATATTACCAATGTCATATGGTTCAAAAGAATTCAAGTTGCTGAAAATCCCAAGAGTCAGTATGCTGTCTCTGTGACTGTGGGATCATGTTCAGCATGGCAGCCACCAGCAGGCAGCAGGGGGGCATGGTGCCTGTGGTCAGGAGCATGGGCCCAGAGCCAGAAGGCCAGGGTACACAATCCAGACTCATCGATACATAGTTCCGTGACTTTGGACAATTTCATCAACATCTCTGTCCTTAGTGTTTCATCTGTAACACAGTCCTCACCTCGGCTGGATTGTTGTGAGGATTAAATGAGATAAAATATGGAAAGCACCTTTTTTTTTTTAGATTTTATTTATTTATTTGAGAGAGAGAGCATGAGCATGAGCACGGGAGGGGCAGAGGGAGAAGCAGACTCCCCGCTGAGCAGAGAGCCTGATGCGGGGCTCAATCCCAGGACCCGGGGATCATGAACCGAGCTGAAGGCAGATGCTTATCCAACTGAGCCACCCAGGTGCCCCATTATATATGGAAAGCACTTAGCAGGCTGCCTGGCACATAGAAGTATTTGCTGTTGCTACTTCTCTTCCTGGATGCCTTACATTCTCTCTATTATTATATTACCACATCCCTCCAAAACTCATTCACTGCATGAAAATCTTGGTAAAGATCAGCAAATCAGAATTTGCATTTCAAAGAGTACGTACTGAAGGTAACATGCAGGAAAACAAGAATTATCCAAGGTGAGAAAAATGAGTTGGGCATATTATTTCATCAACCCTCAGTAGGCATGATGGCAGCTGAGCATATAGACTAGTCATTAAAGCTTGGTCAAGCAATGCCCCTCTATAATGAGGCTGTGATATCACTGGAATGCACATCCATGGCAAACAGAACACTGCTCGTGGTCTGGCAAATTTCAGGTTACCATAGTTACAGCTGGTGACACTGTGGAGCTACTTCAACAAGATCACTTGAGATTTGAAACCATTGGGTGACCTTCAGAATGCCACCTAAATTTATAAGCTCCATAAATAATAGATGTGTCATAATTCATTAGCAGTTTGTAGCAAGCTTTAGTCCTCGCTAATGAAGAAGCACAATTTAACAAAAAAATGTGCAAATTATCAACTGTTTAAGGAAATACTTGATAAACATCTTCACCAAATTACATTTAATTTTGCCATTTAAACTGCCTCCTGTGGAGTTTAACTACACCATCAAAAACAGCTATGCCTATAAAATCTGAAACAAAGGCAGTAACATTTCCGCCTGATTCTTACAGAACTTGTTTCCTCATTTTCCTAGAAAAGAAATGGCCCACGGTTTGTACATTTCTGGAGGCTTTGTCTCTATGTTTGGTCTACAAACTCCCTTCTCGTTAAAAAATAATAATAATAATAAATGAAAATAGAAAGGGTAGGCTAGACATTCTTATATTTGCATAATTTTGACAAATAACCTTACACTACTTAGATCTGTATGAAAGGATTGTTGAAAAGATGATTTGTGATTACATAATAACAAAACGTATCGATCACTAGGAGCCAGTGTAAGTTCATTACAAATTAGTCTGTACTGGTAGACTGAGGAATGTTATAGCCAGATATTATATTGATTTCATCAAGGAATTTAATAGAGATTCTCATCATATATTCAGTAATAAAAGGAATGAATGTGGGCTGTGGGATAGTCTGCAAGGTAAATTCACAGCTGGATGAAAGCAAAGAGAGTTTGTAGATGGGTATTTATCAACCAAAAGGGAAGACCTGGATGAGGACTCAAGGCTGTGCTTGGCTTCGTCAGGATCCAGAAGATGATAGAGTTTTGGGGAGCCACAGAGAAAGACACAGAGGGCCTCCTGATGTAACTAGTAGATGATCTGACACTCGAAGGCAGACCCAGTGCTCTGGTTCATATTTATATCAAAGCCAAAAAACAATATTTACAAGGGATGATATATAATCTAGCCTTGGATTTGCCAAAATGTAAACCAATTTTTCAAAGGTACAAGAAAGACCTGATTGAAGAAGAAATTTTCAGAATAAGCACTGGGATTCATACACTTAATGTGAGCTAATTAGGTGGAAAAATGTCCAAGAGGGTAAATTCAAGTACATGCTTTCTGAATAAAGTCTCATATTCAGACCCAGAGAGGCAAAGATTTCATTTCCTTCTTCTTTTTTTTAATTTTATTTTATTATGTTATGTTAATCACCATACATTACATCATTAGTTTTTGATATAGTGTTCCATGATTCATTGTTTGTGTATAACGCCCAGTGCTCCATTCAATATGTGCCCTCTTTAATACCCACCACCAGGCTAACCCATCCCCCCACCTCCCTCCCCTCTAGAACCCTCAGTTTGTTTCTCAGAGTCCATAGTCTCTCATGGTTTGTCTCCCCCTCTGATTTCCCCCCTTCATTTTTCCCATCCTACTATCTTCTTCTTTTTTTTTTCTCTTTTTTAAAAAATTTTTTTATTGTTATGTTAATCCCCATACATTACATCATTAGTGTTAGATGTAGTGTTCCATGATTCATTGTTTGTGCATAACACCCAGTACTCCATGCAGAACATGCCCTCCACAATACCCATCACCAGGCTAACCCATCCTCCCACCCCCCTCCCCTCTAGAATCCTCAGTTTGTTTTTCAGAGTCCATCATCTCTCATGGTTCGACTACCCCTCCGATTTCCCCCCCTTCATTCTTCCCCTCCTGCTATCTTCTTCTTTTTTTAACATATAATGTATTATTTGTTTCAGAGGTACAGGTCTGTGATTCAACAGTCTGACACAATTCACAGCGCTCACCATAGCACATACCCTCCCCAGTGTCTATCACCCAGTCACCCCATCCCTCCCACCCCCCACCACTCCAGCAACCCTCAGTTTGTTTCCTAAGATTAAGAATTCCTCATATCAATGAGATGATATGATACATGTCTTTCTCTGATTGACTTATTTCACTTAGCATAATACCCTCTAATTCCATCCACGTCCTTGCAAATAGCAAGATTTCATTTTTCTTTTTGATGGCTGCATAATATTCCATTGTATATATATACCACTTCTTTTATCTTTCCATAGTTTGGCTATTGTGGACATTGCTGCTATAAACATTGGGGTGCACATACCCCTTTGGATCCCTACATTTGTATCTTTGGGGTAAATACCCAGTAGTGCAAATGATGGGTCATACGGTAACTGTATTTTCAACCTTTTGAGGAACCTCCATACTGTTTTCCAGAGTGGCTGCACTAGTTTGCATTCCCACCAACAGTGGAGGAGGGTTCCCCTTTCTCTGCATCCTCACCAACATCCGTCGCTTCCTGAGTTGTAGATTTTTGCCATTCTGACTGGTGTGAGGTGGTATCTCATTGAGGTTTTGATTTGGATTTCCCTGATGCCAAGAGATGTTGAGCACGTTTCTATGTGTCTGTTGGCCATTTGGATGTCTTCTTTGGAAAAATGTCTGTTCATGTCTTCTGCCCATTTCTTGATTGGATCATTTGTTCTTTGGGTGTTGAGTTTGGTAAGTTCTTTATAGATTTTGGATACTAGCCCTTTATCTGATATGTCATTTGCAAATAGCTTCTCCCATTCTGTCGGTTGTCTTTTGGTTTTGTTGACTCTTTCCTTTGCTTTGCAAAAGCTTTTTATCTTGATGAAGTCTCAATAGTTCATTTTTGCCCTTGCTTCCCTTGCCTTTGGCGATGTTTCTAGGAAGAAGTTGCTGCGGCTGAGGTCAAAGAGGTTGCTGCCTGTGTTCTCCTCTAGGATTTTGATGGACTCCTGTCTCATATTTAGGTCTCTCAACCATTTGGAGTCTACTTTTGTGTGTGGTGTAAGGAAATGGTCCAGTTTCATTCTTCTGCATGTGGCTATCCAATTTTCCCAACACCATTTGTTGAAGAGACTGTCTTTTTTCCACTGGACATTCTTTCCTGCTTTGTCAAAGATTAGTTGGCCATAGAGTTGAGGGTCCATTTCTGGGCTCTCTATTCTGTTCCGTTGATCTATGTGTCTGTTTTTGTGCCAGTACCATGCTGTCTTGATGATGACAGCTTTGTAATAGAGCTCGAAGTTCAGAATTGTGATGCCACCGGCTTTGCTTCTCTTTTTCAACATTCCTCTGGCTATTCGGGACCTTTTCTGGTTCCATACAAATTTTAGGATTATTTGTTCCATTTCTTTGAAAAAAGTGGATGATATTTTGATAGGGATTGCATTAAATTTGTAGATTGCTCTAAGTAGCATTAACATCTTCACAATATTTGTTCTTCCAATCCATGAGCATGGAACGTTTTTCCATTTCTTTGTGTCTTCTTCAATTTCTTTCATGAGTATTTTATAGTTTTCTGAGTACAGATCCTTTGCCTCTTTGGTTAGATTTATTCCTAGGTATCTTATGGTTTTAGGTGCAATTGTAAATGGGGTCAACTCCTTAATTTCTCTTTCTTCTGTCTTGTTGTTGGTGTATAGGAATGCCACTGACTTCTGTGCATTGATTTTATATCCTGCCACTTTACTGAATTCCCGTATGAGTTCTAGCAGTTTTGGGGTAGAGTCTTTGGGGTTTTCCACATAAAGTATCATATCTTCTGCAAAGAGTGAGAGTTTGACTTCTTCTTTGCCAATTAGGATGCCTTTTATTTCTTTTTGTTGTCTGATGGCTGTGGCTAGGACTTCTAATACTATGTTGAATAGCAGTGGTGATAGTGGACATCCCTGCCGTGTTCCTGACCTTTGGGGGAAGTTCTCAGTTTTTCCCCATTGAGAATGATATTCGCTGTGGGTTTTTAATAGATGGCTATTAATCCTATTAATGTACTGTTGGATCCTATTGACTAGTATTTTGGTGAGAATTTTTGTATCCATGTTCATCAGGGATATTGGTCCCCATCAAAAAGGAGAATGATTTCCTTCTTTTGAAGAGATCAGATCCCATTCAAAGTAGTGCATCCACATTTGGGGACATGTTTTTAAAACTTATGACTTTCAATTATTTTTAAACTCACTGAAAAGTTGCAGGATTTCACAGAATTCCCACAAAACTCTTTACCCAGTTTCCCTCAGTTAATCTTACATCACCCCACAAGAATGACAAAAACTAATAAACATTTAACATTGGCACAATTCTATCAACCAAGCTAAAGACTCCTTTTTGAAGATTTTGTTGGTTTTTCCACTAATGTCCTTTTTCTTGGGAATAACATTTTAAAATCAATATTCATAAATCATGATACATTCCCAATAGGGCCATCAGGAAGTCTAGGGATCTGGGCACCAGGTGAGCGAGGAATATTGAGAGTAGTACTTTTTCTTCTTTTCTCTTTCTAAATTTATTCCCCTGGTGAACCTGGTCTTATGGTTTGCAATATCAACTATATTCTGATAACCCCAGTGTTTGCATCTCCATCCCAGATCTCTCCCCTGAATTCCAAATGCCTATACTTCTCCATTGGGATGTCTATTAGACATCTCAAACTGAAGTTGTCTGTTGGTCAGAACTCCTCACCTAGCCCCACTGTCCTTCTTGTAGTCTCCCCATCCTTCTAGTTGCTCTTTGACTACTTCCCTCTTTCTTACTCCAAATCCAAGTCATAAGAAAATCTTGCTTGCTTTCCTTCAAAAACATACACAGGATCTGACCACTTTCCACCTTTTACACACACACCATTTTGGTCTAAACATTATCCCATGAAATGGCCTCCTTTCTGGTCTCTGTGTTTCCATTCTTGCCTCTCTCTGCTCTGTTTTCAACACAGCATCAACTGGGATAAGAGATAGTTCTCATTCCTCTAACCAGAGGCTCAATTGACTTCTGATATCACTCTAAGTGAAAGCTATAATACGTGCAGACTTGCAAAGTTCAAACAATTTAGTCTCCTGTTATCTCTCTGACATCATCTCCCAGTATCCTCCCCATGTTCATTTCAGAGAACAATGCCATATCCTTGCTATTCCTCATTAGGCACAATCTTATCACAAGGACTTTTCACTTAATTTTCCCTCTGCCTGATACATTTATCCCCAGATATTCATATGGCTGACTCAATCTAACTTTCTCATCTTGGCTAAATGAGGTTATTCCTGGCCTGGTACTCAAATTACAACCTCTCTTTTCCCCTCCCCAACATTTGTCTCTGCTGCACTTATGATCATCAAATAGATACACTTGACCTGTTCTTTTCATTGTTTTAGAGGCAGAGATCTTGACTATTTGTTCACTGCTATTTCTCCAGCATCAAGTGTACACTCACCAAAAATCAGTTAGATGAATGAACCAAAGAAACACTGTGATTAAGAAGAACACTTATTCTAGAATCAGACTGCAGGGTTCAAGTGTCAACTTGATTGCTTATAAGCTGCATGGTCTTGGGCAAGTCACTGAGCTTTCCTGTGCCCCAGTTTTTATACTTAATACATGGACATGGCAGTAATAACTAACTTGCTGACTAGTTATTAATGTGACAATTAATTGTTGTCAATTAAATGTGACAGTTCATGCAAGTTACATAATGTAGTGTTTGAAGATATTAAATGCTCACTAAATATTGATTGAATATTGATTAGAAAGCAAGATGCAACAGACAATATCACCATAAAAATGCCTAGCCAATCAGTCAGTATAAGAGATTAGGGCTTAGGAATCATTTGACCCAAGCATAAATCTTAGTTCTGTTATTATCTAGCTTTGCTTCCCTGAGCAATACAATTAACCTCTGTAAATCTTGAATTTTTAACTATTAATGGAAATAATCCCATTTTATCTATATGCTGGGAAGACAAAATAGGATAGTATAGAGTACTTGGCATTATTCTTGGTTTCTACTAAAGAGTTGACTAAATAAATATCATGATTGTTATAAAATCTGGGTCTTCATTTATCCAGGTGACTGTAACTTTTGCCCTTCCTGAAGCCTTTCCCAATCATCAGTCATGTCCCCTGAAGCTCAAGCTTGCTCCCTGGAACTAAAAGTCCTGTGCCCTGAATCTCTACCTATTCCTTAGAAACTTAGCTCTCAAGGAAGCGACATCAGAAAACAAATTGACCACATTATAATTCTGCCAACATTAGTGACTAGAGTAAATGATTCATTTACTTCAGAAATGTTAGTCCCATCTCTTTGCCAGGCTCTTTGGGGTGTGCACTGCATATACTGTGGTAACTAAAACTCAGTCCCCGCCCAAAGAGAACTTCCTTTCTAGTGGGGGTAACAGTGCATTGTTAGCCCTCCGAAGGCTTGTTATTAAAGGAGGTAATCTATATTTAGTATGGCAGGAATTGACTGGGGACAAAGATTTGGATCAGAGGCCACTCTAGGTAACTAAATGTGTATTCTTACCCAGGCTATGGCCTCACACCATTCTTCTGCCCTGGTCTCCACTAATCATTTGGCGACTATTCCATAAGGAGTAACAGAGGACTCACCTTCTCCCCAGCAATCAGGCCTAGCTAATACCATCACTATTACTATTACTACTGCTCTAATTACTTCTACTACCACAAATACTATTATCTTCATTATTTTTTCAATTACTTATCATTTTATGATATTAAACAAATGGTCTCAAACCTTTATGTTAAGGTTTTACTTATGTTAAGTCTTACAATATGGAGCACATCATCAATATTTATACTCAAATATAAGAAGGCCAATTTTATTTGCAAATATAGGAAATATTTATCTTCAAATTGTCAAATATAGGGAGGTCAATTTATTAGCAATGGAGTTTAATAAGAAAAAGTAGATGAAGGCTAGTAGACAGACAGGCATCCACGCATCCTGGTGACATTTCAATTTATCTCCATCTCCTCACAGACTTCCAGCACAATGACACTCGGCACTCACTCGTTTAATCTAGGACACTGAGCAATAACACTATTAATCAATCCTCCTTACAATCATCCAAAAGAGAGATACAGGAAAATTGCTGACATAGTAGCAAAAGTATCAGTAATAGCTTGACAAATACCCCTGCCTCTGTCCCTGAAATATCAGTGGAAGGAGACTGACATTAACATTACAGAGTAGTACAAATCATCTACAATAGCCAGGTATCTCCTTACTGTGCACTGAGATTAAATACTTGTTACTTTGTTGTTCTATCTGGGCAGATAAAATGGCATGGTGCCATGTTAAATGGCAAGGCCATGAAGGATAGATCCAACATCAGGCAAGAAGCACATGTATAAACATGATCTCTGAGAAGCTAACTGACAAAGTAGAGCTAAAAGGGGTCCACCGTGGCAACTGGTAAATTAACCATCATCCTAATTCATAAGTATCACTGTTACTTGCTTTTCAGCTTTTCTTATTCACCCTTTGATTTGGGAATTTTCAAAGATTGGGGGAAAATAAACACACAATCCAACTTTAACTGTCCATTCATTTTGGTTTTGGTCATATTTTTTTTTCTCTTTTTGACTCTCATTTCCCACATGATTTATCACACTAATTCACTCAACAAGGGAAAGAAGAGGGGTGATATGGATGGAGAGAGATTAATTAAACTCCTACTAAGTGGCTAGCCCTGTGCAAGGACAGTGTAAAGAACACACAGTTTTTCCCCTACAAGGAAGGTGGCAGAACCTGCTCAAGGTCTACATCTGCATCTAGTTCTGGTACATAATTGAAGGTATATACTGGCAATGATCATTTTTCTCAGTTTTTCCATCCTTAAAAATTTAAAGACTAAATGAGATAATCTATGCAGAGCACTTAGAATATATAGAATATATAATACCTGCTTACTATAAGACATGTGCTATCGTGTAAAAGTTTGTTCTTTCAATGTTTCATGGTCCTTATCAACAATATCTTCATTTTATGGTCTTCCCAACTAGGTTATAATGGTCTTTTCTTTGAACTCCTTAACATGTTGTCATATTTTCTGCATAGTGTGTTATTGCTTTGTATGGCCTTGAGTGGTGCACCATGTCCACTTCCTCTCACTCCCCTACGAGGCCCTGTATATCGCCTATGAGGAAATGCATTGCCATATCAAGTAGGACTAAACTGAATTCTAAACATCTAACATTTGGTAGAAGGATTATTTTTCTTTATGGCAGAATGCATGTTCTTAAAAACATTTTTGTAGATCCCTGAATATAAATGTTTACTTATGAGTTTTCATAATAAAGGTCCAGAGTAAAAGAGCTTGAAATACAATCCAACTTTATATATGCATGTGATCAGGATTCTAATAGGAATCTTGGGCTTGGAAATCTAATTTATATTTTAGGGTCTACAAGTAGTTGAGATGGACTATGGGCCGGGTGGGAAAACCCTCCTGTGTCTTCCTTCTAACATCCATACCCTTGCTTTAGCATCATTGGCCACGCACCCCTGGTTTCACAGCTATTTTTCTATCTCCAGTCCACAAGCTTGAGCCTGACTACTTACTTCCAAGGCTGGCTTATTTGGCTTAATGCTGGGTACTCAGCTTCTGAATGACCTTACAATATCCAAATGACACCAAAGGCCAGGTCCCTCTGTTTACCACTTGGTTGCCTTAGGTAACTTTGATAATTAGGCTGAAGTCTTGCTCTATGTATCAGATTCAGCAGGTCTGAAGCTGTCAACGTGAGGCCAGTGGAAATATAATGGACATAGATATGCTTACTAAATCATATGCCCAAATATGCAGACCCCAGAAGAACTGACCTTTGTTGAAATGAATATCCCCCAGGTCGTAGCTGCATGGAATCTTCAATTGAAAAGCCATTAAATATGACAATAGGCTTTGTGTGCTGGGCACCATGTCTTGGATTTTACTCTGTCAATATGCAGTACTCATGGGAATTCTGGATATCTCTATTCATTCCTGCATGTCAATGTTGTTGATAATGTCTTCCCTATAATTTCAATGGTCTTAATTGCTATTATTTATGTATGTCTGCTTTCACGTTGATGTATTGATCATGCCTCAAATTGTGTATAAGATGATGTGGTAGATAGGTAGGTAGGAGATAGACAGACAGACAGATATCATAAGATAGATAAAAATAGATACATGCATGTATTCATTATAGATGCCTCAAATTCTCTGTAGAGGATACAGGGCATAAACAAACAAATGAACAAATGTCAAATACAACACAAAAGAACCTCTACATGTTAGCAAAGTATCTACTGTTACATTTGGGTTCAACAATTTATCCCAGCACATTTACTAATACAACAAGAACAGGACCAGGAAGAACATCATCTGTTCACGAATGCTTCCTCTGACACTCCACAAACTCAAGTTAGATAGAAATACATAACACATGATGTTAATAAAGAAAACTTATTGAGTCAATTGAATGTTTACTATATCTAGGCACTCTTCTTGATGTACCTGATGCAAGCAGGTAATGGGTAACCAGGTAAGCTTTGGACAACCTTGTTTGTGTCAGAACTATGTTGTGCTTGAATCTACCAGCTCTAAAATGAAAAATGATGAGTTGATCATAGCCTGTACTGTATAATTATAAAATATCTCCAATATTGTTCTAATAATAAAAAACTTATTTCTAATGAATTCATCTTTTTTTATTGAAACATTATCCATATTCTCACAGAGAATATGTTTTATATTCTTGTATATTCCTGTACTACCTTATAATCTTAAGCTACTTATTTTCCCCACGAGAAACTTCTCGTGTTTACATGAACTCATAAGATTTCAACATAAATTATTTCTTGAAAATAAGATGTAGTATCACCAATTCACATATAAATACAGAGTTAAATGATATTAAAGTATTTATTTAATTTCAAAACCAGTATGTTATAAGTAAATTAAATTAGGGTATTAAATTCATAACCCTTTATTTTTCATCATTATCATTACTAAGCATCAACTCTGGCATCCCTATGTATGTGCACTGTTTGTGTGTGTGTGTGTGTATATTTACATATAGATGATATATTGATAAATTTTATACAAATATATAAAATTGCAATCATATAACACGTTATCTTTAATAAGCAAAGTCAAGATTAATGCCATGTATATCCTCTTTTGTAGCCATAAAAACCATACTTATTTATTCTGTATTTCTTTATGTATGTGTGTATTCAATGCCTACTACATTTTTAACATGTCATATTTCCACAGCATTTCAGAGTTTTAGTATTATTTCATCTTGTCTAGAGTAGTTTTACTCAAAAAGGATATGGACACAATTTTCTTGAATTATTTAAAAATACATTCCAAATGTCTGTCTGCTTCCTAAATGATATCTTGACTAAATATATATTATTTTGAATCCCACTCTCTTCTCCTCAGATATGTGTAGATATTTATATTTATTTTTTGAAAAATATTTTGAAATGGAGATACATGAGGCTGGCTCAATTTTTACCCTACTAAGTGGCCAGTAGTTCATGCTGCATAGCTAAAACTCTCTATAAATTATAAGTTTAGTATCCTAACCAAGACTCCTGGTGCTCACCAATATTCTATGGGCTACCACGTCGAATTCTCTCTCACTGATTACAACTAAAATCTCTGGACAGAAATACAAAAGCAAATTACTTCTGAAATGCAAGCAATGGGAGGCAGATCAGACACAGGAGTCAAAAAATTGTGGAATAAGCAATATGGAGGAGAGTTATTTTTTATTTTTCCCTCTGCTAACCCTCAGCTTTGACATGAGGTCAGGCTGAATTGAAAAACTATGCAGCAGGTATAGACAGCAAAAAAAAAAAAAAAAAAAAAATCAAACCAAAGCCACAAAACACACAAACAAACCAACAAACAAATAAGAGAACCTCCAATCTAGTGATATTACTGAGAAAGAGGGCACCTGTGAGCCAGAGAGTGCACAGGAATCAATCCTTCCTTCCTTCCTTTCTCTCCCTCCCTTCCTTCCTTCATTTCTTTCTTTCATTGCTTGCTTATTTGTTTTTCTTTCTTCTCTCCTGGCCTTACCCCCATTGCAAAAATGCCCTCCTGAATTCATGGTGGTGGCAGCACAGGCATCTAGAAGCCACACACACACACACACAAAAATTCATCTCTCTGGCCTCAAGAACTGAAAGGGGCCCCTGAGAGCTAGAGAGTGTGAGAGGAATTCTAAAGAGGAGAGTTAAAGACAAGGATCCCTTGGTTCTGTGTATGAACTAAAAAAACTGGGCTCACTGCTAAGTGGCACATGCACATAAAAGACCCAAGGAAGCATAGTAAAGGCTTTGAAAACAGAAAGATGATATAAATACCACCTAAGTCCCAGAATAACCCACGAGTGGTATATTTGCAGGACAGACCAAAATAGCATTAACAAAGTCTTTTCAAACAGAACTGACATTGGATCAAATGCCCACAGAAGATGACACAAAACTCACAGTATGAACCTAAATAAGTTGATCACCTGCTAAAAAAAGAAAATGCAGCAGAACCCACAGTCTCACAATATAATAATCAAAAATGTTTAGGACATAATCCTAAATTACATGATATGTAAAGAAATATTGGAATCAGATCGCTGAAAACCAAAGATAAAAAAAATCTTGAAGACAGCCACAAAAAAAAAAAAAAAAAAAGATAGGTTACATATAGAGAAAGAACAAATCATGACTGTGGATTTGTCATCAGAAACCATGGTGGCATGAAGACAATGGAATAATATTTTTTAAATGCTGAAAGAAAACATCAGTCCACAATTCCATATCCAATGAAAATATCCTTAAGAAGGAAGAAAAAATAAACATATTCATAGGTGAAGGAAACCAGAAAGAAGTCTTCCAAGCTAAATCTATTCTGAAAGAAATGCAGAAAGAAGTACTTCAGACCAAAGGAAAAAAAGGTACTAGAGGAAATCTTAGAACTCTAAAATGGAGAGCAACAGAAATGGTAAATATCAGAAAAAATATGGTACACTGTTGTTCTCCGATTCTTAAAATATGTACTAGTATTGAAAATAAAAATTAAAACATAATATGGTAGAATTTTCAATGTATGTAGATATAATGCATATTATACAGGGCAAAGGAGAGACTAGATCTATTTTGTTGGAAGGTATCTTGACTTTATTTTCACTGAAAAAGTATTAACTCTTAAGAAGACTGAAAAGTTAGCAATGTATATTGTAATCCCTAAAATATCTATAAAATATGAATATATATTTACATATTAAATATAACATACACCAATACTTATATTAAAGTAGAATACTAAAAGTATTCAGGTAATACCAAAAATAGCAGTAAAGAATCAACGATGAAAAAAAAGTGCAGGAGAAAAACCAAACTAACGATAACAAAACAGTATTAAATCCAAACATATCAATAATTACAGTATGTAAAGAATCTAAATATAACAAACAAAAGAAACGGATTCTCAGTTTATATTTTAAAAAAAGGTAAAGACCCAATTATATGATGTCTTCAAAAAACCCACTTTAGGGACACCTGGATGGCAAAGTCAGTTAAATGTCCAACTCTTAGTTTTAGCTCAGGTCATGAACACAGGGTCGTGGAATTGAGCCCAAATAGGGCTCCATACTCAGTGCCAAATCTGCTTGGGATTCTCTCTCTCTCCCCCTCTCCCTCTGTCCAACCCCCTCCCCATACTCTCTTGCTCACTTTCCCTCTCAAAAAAATCTTTAAAAAAAGGAACCCAATTTAAATATAATAATATACATAGGTTAAAAGTAAAATAATGGGAACTGTTACATTATGTAAACACAAATTCAAAAAAGATGGAATGGCTACATTAATGTCAGACAAATTTTTTCTTAGAACAGGAAAATTATTTGTCTTGTACAGGACCATTATTTGACGATAAAAGAGTCAATTTACCAAAAAGACATTACAATCCCAAAACAGAACTCAAAACGGATCCGAAACTTATAGAAATGAAAGGAGAAATAGATACATATATGTCCAATTATTCTTGGAGATTTCAAAACTCTCCCAGTAATCAACAGAATAGACAAAAAAAAAAATCAGTAAAGATATGAGAGACTTGAACAACAATATCAACCAAACTGAATGAAATAACATTTACAAAACCACCCAACAATAACAGATTACACAAAATTTTCAAGTACCCATGGAATATCCACCTAGATAGTCCATATCCTGGGCCACAAAACAAACCTTAACAAATTTAAAAGAATTAAAGCCATACAAGGTATGTTTTCTTAGTATAACAGAATTAAACTGAAAGTCAATTACACAAAGATCTTTGGTAAATAATCCACAAATATATAGAAACTAACAGCATGCCTCTAAATAACCCATGGGTCAAGTATAGAAATCCAAAAGGAAACTGGAAAGTATTTTGACCTGAATCAAAATGAAAGCAGAATCTGTCAAAATTTGTGAAATATAGCTGAATTAGTGCTTAGAGCAAATTCATAATATTGAGTTTTATATTAGAGAATAAAAAAACACACAAACCAAAAATCTAAGTTACTACCATAAAAAAACAGAAAATAAACGGCAAACTAAACCTAAAGCAAGTAAAAGAAAAGAAATGATAAAGATATCAAGGGTGTCAATAATAAGATGTTGATATTAATGGAATAGAAAATTCAAATACAAAAGAGAAAATCAATTAGATCAAAAGCTGGTTCAAGTGAAAAAATATATATATAATTGGTGAAACTCTATCCAGACAGGCAAAGAGGGATATTGCAAGGACCAATATCAAACATACAAAGGGACTATCACTAGAAACCCTACCAACATTAAAAGAACATAAAGTAATACTAAATATCATTCTTCGTTCATAGATGAAAGGTACCAAACAATGTCCAGAGATGACATGTATCAATTCCTTGAAAGACAAACATTAACAAAACTCACTCAAAAATAAAGCTAATCTGTGGAGTCCGATATCTATTAAAGAAACTGAATTTGTGTTAAAAACTTTACAACAAACAAAATTCTATACCATGATAGCTTCACTGGAGAATTGTACTGAAGACTGCACTAAGAATTTAAATAATAAACAATACGAGTTATACATAATCTCTTCTAAAACACTTTTCAATTCATTTTGGGAGGCCAGAAAAACTCTGATAATAAAACCACACAAAGGCATTATAACAGAAGAAAAGGATAGAAGAATCTCCTCAATGAATATAGACCAAAAAAAACTACAACAAATATTAGCAAACCAAAAGCAGGAATAAATATGAATGGCAATACTTCATAACCAAGTATAGTTTATAGTTAGAGCAAATCTTGAAAATTCAAAGATGATCTAACATTCTCATACAAATCAACATATTTCATCATAGAGACTAAATAAAATCATGATCATATCAACATGTTAGAAAAAACATTTGACATCCATTTATGATAAAATCTTAGAAAACTAGAAAAGAAAGGGAATTCCTTAATGTAATATTGGGAATGGGACAAAAAGAAACCAAAAACTGGGGCACCTGGGTGGCTCAGTTGGTTAAGTGTCCGACTCTTGATTTTGGCTCAGGTCATTATCTCAGGGTTGTGAGATGTAGTCCCATGCTGGGCTCAGTTCTGGGCATGCAGCCTGCCTAAGATTTTCTCTCTCCCTCTGCCCCTCCCCACCCACTCTCTTTCTCTCTCTAAAAAAAAAAAAAGAAAAGAAAAGAAAAAAAAAAGAAAAAAGAAAAAAAGGAAGAAACCAAAAATGAAAGCTACTGTTATATTGATATGTGAAAAAGTGAATGGTTTCCCTTAAGTTCAAGAGAAAATAAAGGAAGACCATTCTCATCATGCCTATTCTCAACACAATAACTGAAGTCCTATCTTGGAATATGTCAAGATAAAACGGGGGAAAAGACATAAAAAGTGGAAAGAAAGAATTTATTTTCCTACTCATAGAAGACAAAATTGTCTCTGTAAGAAATTCCAAGGAATTTATCTTTAAAAAAATTGAAATAAAATAAAAAGATCCTAGAACTAATGAGTATAGGACACCTACAGGGTTAAAAAAAAAAAAAAAGTTGTATTTCTAAACATTAGCAATGAAAAATTGGAAATAAAAATTTTTAGTAACATTTACCAAATCCCCCCCCAAGTTAAAATTATTAGGTATCAACCTAAAAAAAATATGTTCAGGGCGCCTGGATGGCTCAGTCATTAAGCATCTGCCTTCAGCTCAAGTCATGATCCCAGGGTCCTGGGATCAAGCCTCGCACCGGGCTCCCTGCTCAGCAGGAATCCTGCTTCTCCCTCTCCCACTCCCCTTGCTTGTGTTCCCTCTCTCGCTGTCTCTCTCTCTGTCAAATAAATAAATAAAATCTTTTTTAAAAAATGTTCAACATCTATACGTGGAAAATGGCAAAATGCCGATGACAGAAATCAAAGAAGACCTAAATAAATGGGGAGACATACCATGTTCATGGACCAGGACACAGTATCAATAAGACATCAATTCTTTTAAAAACTAATCTATAGATAATACACAACACCAGTCAAAATCGAGAAAGTTTGTTGTAGATGTCAGCAAGGTTATTCTAAAATTCTGATGGAACATCAAAGGAATAATAGCCAAAATGATTTTGAAAACAAAGTTAGAGAACTCACAATACTTACTGTCAAGACTACTATAAAGCTACCATATAAAGACAGTATGGTATTACAATAAAAACATAGATGCACAGATCAATGGATCTGAGAAGAGTCCAGAAAAAAACCCACATATTAATGGTCAATAAATTTTCTTCTGCAAAGGTATTTAGCAAATTATGTAAGAACAATCACTCATGAAAAAAGTGAGTCTTGACCAAACCTCATGCCTTGTACAAAAATTAACTCAAAATTGATCATAGATCCCAATGTAAAATGTATAATTATAAACCTTTAAGGGGAAAAAAGACCAGGAGAAAATCTTCACGACCTAGGGATCAGCAAAGAATTCTTAGACATGACACTGAAACCATTATCCATGAAAGACAAAAATAATAAATTAGACTTCATCAAAAGGTAAAACTTTGCTGTCAAAGATAGTGTCAATACACAAAGTCATAAAAAAAATTTTAAAGTCAAGCCACAGACAAGGAGAAATATTTACAAATCATGTATCTGACAAAGGACTTATATCTAAAATATAAAAATGTTGGGAGACAATACTCCTGAATATTTTCACATTTCTACATAGCCCAGGATTCCTGTGTGTGTGTCTCTCTCTCTCCCATTCTTGCTCTCTTGCTCTTGTTCTTACTCTCTCTTTCACCCCAGAGGAAAAGATGGACTCATGTACCAGCAGTAATTTTATAAGTTATGAGTCTATTCATAATTTTGAAGTTCCTCTTCTATGATGCACCCCCCCCCCACATACACATACTGCATGTACAAGGTAACACCTGGACTCTCACCTCATGCCTTGAAAGCTCAAGGAACCTGAGCTAAGATGCTGCTCTGGTTCTTTTTGCCAACAGTAATAAACTGCTCTTCTGATCCAGAAAGCCTCCTATCTCTTCTCAGAATATCTATATTCTGTGGCAAACTGACTTCTGGGCTTAGAAGCATGGTAAAATCTCAGTCTCAGACTTAATAAAGAACTCTCAAAATTACATGATAAAAAACAAATGACTTTTTTTTTTTAGATGGGAAATAAATGGAACAGACACATCAAAAGAAGATATACTGGGGCACCTAGATGGCTCAGTTGTTAAGCATCTGCCTTCAGCTGGGATCGAGCCCCGCATCGGGCTCCCTGCTCAGCAAGAAGCCTGCTTCTCCCTCTCCCACTCCCCCTGCTTGTGTTCCCTCTCTCGCTGTGTCTCTGTCAAATAAATAAATAAAATCTTAAAAAAAAAAAAAGAAGATATACTGACAGCAAATAAGCACAAGAAAATATGTTCTGCTACCTTAGTCATTAGGGAAATGTATATTAAAATCACGAGATAGGACTACAAACCTATTAGAATGGTTAAAATTAAACAAACAACTCATAATACCAAATGTTATCAAAAATGTGACAAAACAGGAATTCTCTTTCATTGATGGTGGTAATGTAAAATGGTACAGCCACTATGGAAAACAGTTTGGCAGTTTCTTATTAAGCTATATATATGTAAACCAGGATAAGCTATATATAAGCTATTAATAGTGATAAGCTATAATAAGCTATATAAGCTTATTAAGCTATATATATTAAACCAAGATAAATGAAAATGTATGTATGTTCACACAAAATACTGCATGCTAATGTATATAGAAGCTTAATAGATATATAAATATATATAATATATATACTCCCTCTAAATATATGAATATATAAACATATATATATAGAGAGAGAGAGAAAGGAGGAGAGAGTCTGGAAATTGGAAGTAATCTAAATTTCCTTCAACTAGGGTACAGATAAACAAATTATGAAACAAGGATACAATTGGTTACTATACAGCAATAAAAATGAAATAAAAATAAAATAAAAATAAAAAATTTTAAATTTCATGTGTAGGCTGCTCTTGGCTTAAGCACTAACTTCTTGGAAACCTCGGCACCATGAGAGTCCAGTGGAGGAAGAAGCGAATGTACAGGCTGAAGTGAAAAAGAAGAAAGGTGAGACGTAGGTCCAAGCAAACCACTAGCTCGTCCACAGAAGCCACAGGAGCAGAAATAAGGAAAGCCAGGGACCAAGGACACCAGTACAAATTGCTGGGACTACATAGCTACTGTCTAGAATTTATTTCATTGACCTAGGACATCCATTGCCATGGATGGCAGTGACCACCTCTCAGAGATCCACCTTGCTCACACCAGAACAGTCCCCTTTTGGTCCTTTCTCCTGGACCTGTGACATTCTGGAATAGTCTTGTCCTCAGCTGTGGTTGAATGTAACATGTGCCCAATAAATCATCTCTTCTGCTGTCTCAGCTGAAGGGAAAAAAAAATCATGTGTAGGCTTTTCTATTTCACAAACAACAGATTCCTTATATTAGCTCACCACTATCTTGACCCTCAATATTTTATTTTCTAGATTTTTCCTCCCTTTTTCTTCTCATCTCTTTCCCTTTTTTGTTATCTTTTTGTAAGTGGGTGGGAACTCTTGTTTAATTCATGTTCATCTATTTTTTTTTAGTACAGCATCAAGAAAAAAATTTTTTTCCTCCCTTGGGTTACATTTTCCAGATTCCATACTATGGTTCATTGATCTTTTCCCTGCCTACTCACCTGCTGGTCCGAATTATAACTACAATTTCCATTCTGTACATTCTCATCTTGACCATACTATCCAGACTATTTTATGACATTATGAAGATAGTTCCTGTAGCTCTCTTTTTATTTGTATATGAAACTTACTTCTTTTCCCTAATATCTACGTTTTGAGAACTGAAATTTTCTTATTGAAATTTGTTTGTTGAATCTTGTTTCTTGTTGAAATGTTGAAGTGCTCCATTTAGGGTAAATTCATTCTCGGCTAGAATACCTTGATTCTGCTCCCTTTCAGGGAATTTGTTTAATATGCTGTACTGGATCCATTCCACTTAGTGGTGAGAGGCAGCCCATTCCCACAAAGGGAGTTCAGATTTAGCGCAATCCCTCCAGTTTTGCAACCTCTGGAAAAATTTCTTCCTTCACAGCGAATTACCCTCTGGTTCCATTTTTCATTTCATTGGTCTTTCAGAGCAGATCATTCAAATCAAATCAGAATACATTCACTTTACTTCAAACTTGGGAATATTCGTGAGAATTCTCAGACTTCAGGAGCAGTAGGGTGAGGAATAGGATTGATGTCATGCCGTGTTCCAACCTTCTGTTTGTTCCCTTGATCAGCAAATTTCGAAGTTTATAGCACCCTCCGACACACACACACACACACACACACACACACACACACACTTACACTTCTTTTAAATTTAGTTGATACATGTACTGTTTAGGTTTTTTATTTAGGATTTTTACTTATTTATTTTTAAAGATTTATTTATTTATTGCGGGGGGGAGGAGGCAAGTGAGCACCAGCCAGAGGAGCAGAGGGAGAGGGAAAGAGAATCTCAAGCAGACTCCACGCTGAGTGCAGAGCCCGATGCAGGGCTTGATCTCAGGACCTTGAGATCATGACCTGAGCTGAAACCAAGAGTCAGATGCTTAACTGACTGTACCATCTAGGCTCCCCCAGGTGAGATTTTTAGATCTTGAAGGGGAAAAAATGTTGTCATCCAAGATACGCCTCTTTGGCATGTCACTTATCTTAAGCTGGTTATTTTAAGAAACTATAAACAGAAGAGAAGCTCTGAAAACTGAATACCAGAAAGAGAAGGACAACTCTAATCTAAATCTCTAGAAACTCGTATCAGTGGAGAAGACTCGGACTTAAATCTGCATAACCTTACCCTGTTTACTGTGCTGTTCTGGTAACCACCCATAACTGACTTCCTACCCACAACATCTTCTTTTATCTTTTTTTTTTTTTTTTAAATTGAATTTGGTACCTAAACTGAAGATGGCTTCGGCCACTTCAGGAGTCACTCAGTTTTCCTGGGTCTCTCCCATGTATCTAAGAGGTATCCATGTTATTAAACTTGTTTGGCTTTTTCCTGTTAATGTGTCTTATATCAACTTAATTATTAGGCCAGCCAAAGAACCTAGAAGGGAAGAAGAGAAAACTTTTCCACCCCAACAATTTCTTGTGTTTATTTTATTAGGGATTAGGAGAAGAGGATATTGTCATCTGGCTTCCTCCATCATCTTTGCAGATAAAATGCTTCTTAAAAAATTTCTGACATCAGTTGGAAAAAAAGTGCAATTCAATATAAGGACATCACAAAACTACATATCTCATAAAAAGACAATATCCTTCTAATTTCATGCTTTTATTTTGTAAACATCTTTAATCAAATGATGTCTACACTATCCATTAATGGCTCTCAAAGTCTATTTCAATAGGAACAGAAAAGACCGAGTAAAATGTTTCAATGTCAACAAATTTGGATAATACTTTATATTTGTGTAGCAATTTGCAAGGAGTTGACAAAGCAGAAGGTTAATGTCTCTTTGTTAACCAAGGAGAGGCTTTAAATTCTAAGTAATATGTGGCCTTTCTGGAATTTCAAAGGCATTGAAGTAATTTCCACAATTGGTTGTCTCAAACCAAGACCATTCTAACAGAGAAGTCAGGGTTTATCAGTAGCAGATGCCAAGAAACAGTTCTGAACCCCAAAACATCTCCCCTGATAGGTTCTACCACCTGAACACTATCATCGAAGACTGGCTCATATTTCACCAACTACACCCATGTTAAAACGTTCTATTGAATGTTAGCGCCTAAAGCCTAGGGCAAGGATTCTTAAATGACAAAATTTTGTGTCTCAAGGTGTTTAATACACGTATTATTTCATACAAGCAGTGGGTCCTTGTGAGACACCACACTCGGCATACAAGTACTGAGTGGAATTCAAGTGAAAAGCAAGTGCATATGCAAGCCGCCTTCGTATGGATTTCCCCACTGTCAGCAGTTTTACACAATGCCACAATTATATATCCACATGTTAGGTTAATTAAATTTTAATAAGCTCAATATTAAGTTAATTACTTTCCAATTTAACTGCAATTTCTAACTAACCCAAACTTGAAAGATTGGCATCTGAGGTGTAAGATTCAGAATATAGAAGGGTCCAAAAAGTTTGAGTACCTGAGTCTACAGCTTCATGAATCCTAGCTAAATAAATGGTATGTTTTGTTCAGGTTATCAGATGCAGTATACCAAGTCATCACAGGGTCTACACTTGGCTCATGAGCTACACTTTGGGTCAGATAGAATGATAAGGATGGTAACGGTAAATATACCAGGGTGTATCAATGAAACAGTATGTGTAAAGCATGGCAGTCTGGTATGCATGGAAAGCAATTAATAAATGTTAGACCTTGTCATGAACAGTGAAGGCGCTAAGATTTTTATCTCACCTGCAATCTAACAAATTAGCCTACCAGTTTAATGGATACAGGCGGAAGACAGGCACAGCAAGTAGCATGAGCTTCAAGTTTGTGCTGATTCCAAGTCCCACAGAGGCAACCCCAAACATCAGAGATGCTGCACATATCAAAGCTGAGGACCCATCTTGGGGAACTTGAATTTTTCTTTAAAACCAGGCTATAAGCCAATCTGCCTGACCTTTGCCCTAGAGGGGGAACTTATCTTTAAAAAAGTGGACAGTAAACAAACCTGCCTCTCCGCTCTTAAGGGAGACATCTCTCTTCTCTAGGGTTATTTGCTCTATAAGCATCCTTAATAATATAATCCAGAACAACATATGTCAACGCTTCTGTTTACTAGACATGCAGAAGTACAAGAGACCCATGTAAAATTATATTCCAACAGACCTAATTAAGAAATGTCTATTGGTGTAAATAAATTTAGGGAAACCTATCCAAAGTACAGTGTGAAAGAAACAGAATCATGAGTGACTAAAGATTGGGAATCCTGGTTGTGTGGGCTTGGGGTTCAGCTTTGTCATTTTAGGCTAGGATGGAGCTGATGACTGAAAGTTCAGGAGTGTGTGAGTGTGTGTGTGTGTGTGTGTGTGTTGGTTAGAGATGGGATGATGGATTATTAACATGTATTGACAGCCTATTAGGTAACAGGTACTACATTAGGCAATTTGGCATAGCAGGTAAGAGCCAAATGCTTTGAAGTCAGACACAGTTGGTTTACATCAGGCCTCTGCCACTTTTTAGCTGTGTGACAAGAGGCAAGACACTTGAACACTCTCAGATAATGATGGAGCCTTCTTTATAATATTAGTGTGAGAGTTAAACAAGATCATGGATAGCCAGGACTCATTCATCCTGGCATACAGTAAGTGCCAAAGAAATGTTAACTATTGTGATCATTTATCTTTCTTCACTAAAAATGTCTGACAATCTGCATTATTCCCATTTCCTCCTTGAAAAACCATCACTTAGCAAAAATCAGCAACTAGTCTTAGGTTACATGGCTACAAATGCCAAAGCTCAGATCTTACCCAAGTCTGACTCTAAAACTCTCTGCACCTGCACCCCTGTGCCTTCTGTTAAGAGGCAAAGGTGGGAATCTTTGTAACTAAACAGGAAGCATTGTTTTTCTTGTATTTTCTATAACAGCATGTAATGCAAATAAATAAATAAATAAATAAAATTCCTAAATATATGAACAAAAACCTTAGATACACCCTATGATACTTTTAAATCTCAAACCAAATGTTATTTCTGCCATGTTACTGGACTCCCATTTCAGATATACACAGAGTTCAGATGGTAATAAGCCTTCTTTTGCCCTGATTTAACATTATTGGATATTTAACTCCATTCTGGCTTATGTACTCTTGAGATGGCCTGAAATCCCTTTCAGGCAGGCTGCTGGTCCACTCCCTATCAAAACATGACAGCATCATGCTGTAAATATTCTGCAAGTGCACTGGATTCTAATCCCAACAGAGTGACTGGTGCTTCATTAAAAACAATGGAATTCAACTGTTTTACAGCTTCTACAGTTCACACATTTTCATAGTTCCTTCTACTTTTCTCAAATTCAGTAAAATTTGAAAATGTATTTCTTATCCACAGAAGATTTGCATCCCAATCAATTAAATAAAGTACAGCAAATGGAGAGGTGCCATAGAGGTTTTTATATTATTCCCTTCACAAGGAAACGTTCTGATAGTTTGAAACAATGAAATAGTATTGTCTAATTCAAGATATTTTCTCAGGTACTAACCCACTCTCACTGGAACTATGTATTCTTTTCACACCTTACCCACTCTATTAATGTTCTCACCAAAAACAATACTCTTGGAAGCCATGGCAAATGAAGCAGACAGGACAACATAGCAATCTACATAGCAAGCCTATGTGTTTGTAAATGCCTGTAGTGGGACAACACTGCAATACACTACGGAACGTCAGCAAGAGAAACCCACCTCTCTTTCCTGTACTGAGAATCAGAGATCTTTTAAAGGGAAATGTGACCCTGTCCGTTTCAAGCTCATCATGCATGTATGAGGGAAAAGAAGGCAGTGGAAGGGAATGACTTACCCATGATCACAGAGCTGAGGAAGGACCTCTGTCAATGCCAGAACCTAGCAGCCTTGACCAATTTCATCTTAATAGTAATGCTTACTTTGATAAAGGCCATAAAATGATAGCTCAAATTCTCTCCTATTGTGTAGAAAATGCTTTTAAAAGGAGAACTGACATGTTCAAATCCATACATCTTCAGCTTTGCATATCTTTTTCAAAGGTCAGATCAATAAGACATGGAATCAATTTGCAGCATGATCATCTCAAAAAGAACTAGCTACTGAAAGGAAACAAACAAACAAAAACCTTAACAGTATTCAACTGGTTTATTAGAGAACCAAAAGAGGTCACTAGATGGAGAGTTTCCATGCCTAACTGACAGGCAAAAATGAGCAAAGGGCTGCTCCTAGCCATCTCACTGAACTAGGAATTAGGCACACCACTCCACCTCCAGTCCACTTTCTCCTCTCTGGCTCTAACTTCCTTCCACTGACAGCCCAGCTTCCTCTAGATCCATCTTTGTGTCAAGTAAAGGAATAACCTCCATTAGGGAGAATGTAAGGGAAGAACAGGTTGCCTTATACCAGCAGTTATAATCAATAAAAATACCCAAGCGAAACAAGCCACAGCACTGTGGGGCTTAAAAGGGGGAGAAGGAAAGCACTAAGATAAAATATAAGAAAGTTGCTATTTTACTGGAAATTGTGTCTATTCCTTATGTACTAATTTGTTACTTAGCATTAGCAGTATCATTAACATAATACAGTAATACGAAGGTCTTTTTCCAGCCTAACAAATTATTTGTCCATTGCCCACCAAAAATTCTAAGACATTAATTTTGACTCTCTGTGACTGGATTTGAAAGGAATCCCTGGAAAAAATAATCCAGCATCCCAAATCTGAATCATAAAATTTCCATCATTTGACATTTTGTTTCTATTCTTTTAAAAGTATTCTCTCGTGGTTTTTAAATTGAGCACTCACTAGGAAAGGATGGCAATTAGCTCTGAGTCTGACTGATTATGGCAAAGGTGTAAAGATTTTAAGGGCATATGACAGAGCAAAATGCTGACACTGTGATTTAGACTCATTTCAAGCCAAAAAGTTAAGTCTGTTTATGACTAAAATGAAAATAAACAGTAAATTATATCAGTGAGGCCAACATATGTAGAAATTAAGTAACTGTACTGGGGAAAAATCAAGCACAGCCAGTCACAGCTTCCTATTTCATGTCTTCAATCTCTATTAAACACCAAACTGAGGCAGATAGTTTCTAAATTTTAAACAGTCACACACAAAGGAAATTTGTTCTTCCTTGGTCTGATTCTCATCTCCTCCGCTGAGTGACACAGCCTGTGCATTCAAAATCAACAGGAACTATTTTGCACTTGGAAAGAAATACCAAATTACTTACATCAACAGAGCACTCAAATTATGCATGAAGGATTTTCAATTCTCACAACACAGACAAATGTATCTCTACAAATCTGGACACCATTTAGAAAACAGAAGATACCACACTTATATCAACAGTTTGCTATTGGCCTGTGGACGTATTAATTTGTCAAAATACCAACACATGAATAAAGCACAACTATGTTACTGAACTGAAGAGAAACAGACGATCTCCACTGAGTTATTATGATTAGGACTCTCAGTGACAAGTGATAGAAATCACAGTCCAAGCAGGCTTAAGCAAAAAGAAGATGATAAAGGAGGAGAAGGAGGAGAAGGAAAGAAGAAAGAGGAAAAGCAGGAAGAGGAGGAGGAGGAGGAAGAAGAAGAAAAATAAAGAATATATTGACTCATATGACTCAGGAAAGGGAAGTAGAGAGTAGTAAGCCTTTGAAAGACAAGGCAGAGACAAAGCCGCCATCTTGAATCAGTTTCTCTCCATCACTACATTCTCTTTTCATTACAGCCACCGTGGGAGAACAAGAGGAAGACGGAGTCTCCAGACTCTACCTACTCAGAGGTTTTTGATGTGCTGGGAGGTTTATCAATCTTCTCATTGATACCCCAAGACACCCCAAGAAAAATTTCATTCCTTCTCATTACTTTTGACTGGGTCTGTACCTAGTCCTACACCCATCAATAAGGCCTTGGAAAATATGATTTGCTAACTGGCTTAGGTCTGGAGTGGGGGATAAATCTAGGAAAATCCTGAGGGGTTCTGGAGTAGCTAGAATTACAGATTATCTTTGAGAGGTGAGAAAATGTTAGGATTTAGAGGAAACTTCTAATTTCAATTTTTACCTATTTCATATCATATCTCATAATTTTCCTGGTGAATGCTAACTTATTCTTTCGAATTCAGCTATAATGTGTTAAAACACCAGTATTTGCACTACAGAATGCTATGAGCAAAGGGAACTGGGATGATGAATAAGATATAGTCGATGTTCTAAGGAGCTCATGAAGGGTGGGTAAGGGGGGCCAAACACATGATACTGAGTCTCCCTATACTGTTAAGAGGGCTGTGAAAAGTGTAAAATGTAGTTTACAAAGAACATGGAAGCCTGAGAGAGGGTGGACTTAGGATTTAGTGTCTGATCCTTCAATAAATGCCCTGTTAGTTCAGAGATTAGAGAGGACGATAGATCAGCAGATATCACTGTGTCAGGGAAGGCTTCACACAAGAGGCAGGGCTTTGCAGGGCAGGCAGGTCACTAACTGCCCCCCCCCAAAAAAAAGGGGATGAGACAAAGAATAAAGCTAAAACCGAGACTCTGGGAATGATTTTTAAAACTCTGATTTAGGTCTTATGTCCATGTCTTAGTAAGATTGTCAGATAGATTCATTACTTTATTGTAAAACCACAAACCTGTCCTTCTGCCTTAAAGATTAAGTACATCTAACAGTGCTGCTCTTTACAAAGCCATGATGATTATTGCCTAAGCAGCCTTTTTGCTTTGATGGGCCCTGTGTGCCCAAGTGAGGATGAGGAATATCCATCCTGTGAAGTTCATCCTTGCTTACAGACGGAAGATTGAAATTGAAAGACCTGCCTTTCACCCATGCCAACCCTCACACATCCTTCTAGATTCTCCAGCCTTCCCCTACTAATATCAATGTCAACAGTAACAATACATCTGCGAGAAAGGCGACTGGCAGGCAGTGATGACACCAGACATTTCAACCTACATTTACCAGACTCTGGGATGGACTATGATTAGATAGCATCAGTTGTGGGTAAGCCACTCCCCAAAATTCACCCTAATTTCATTTGATGATGGCAGGATCAAGTCCTAATTTTTTTCTCTCTTCCCAGGATCCAATACATAATTCAGAGAACCAGGAAGCCACAGCAAGCTACAGAAATGTACCAAGTCCACACAGTTTCCTATCTTTAGAACCACCATGATGATGGTTTTTTCAATTGTGTGAATCAGGGATTATACTGGTTCAAGACCCAGATCAATACAAAGTGCATCTGATTTCAACACTACTGAAAACCAGGTTGGGCTGAAAGAGCAGAGAGAAAATAAAAATCAATTTTTGCTTAGCTTTCCTGGCTTTGCATGGGCTTTGGCAGACCACGGGAGCAGACTTTTAAAAATTGGATTTCAATCTGATTTTCATCATTTCAAACCCTGAATAAGGTGAGATCTGAGACTTAAAAATGTGGAAATGTCTTCTCCTTTCAGTGAATATTGGAGATTCCGGGGAAAATATGGATATTATTTTAAATGCCTAGTAGAGACTATTCCAAAAGAAAAGCTTAGAGTAAAGCTCATATTAAAAATCCATCTACTTAGACACAATTCTGTTACTGTGCCACTTTTTGACTACTATAACCAACTTATCCTAAAACTCTTCCAGGCTCGGTTTATGTTTCATGACTGAATATCAATGACCAAATTCTTCTTTGCTCTCAGTGTGCATTTGTAAATGGTAACTAGTTTGCAGTGCCACAGCCTATCCTATATGACCAGCTGAATCTCCTCCTGGTATTTTTCTAGACTGATACATTGCAATTTTGGAGCATTAAAGTGTCCTCCACAATGCTTCATGAAGCATCCCGGTAGAGTGTCTATTTTCCAAAAGGAAGCTGGAGATTTGCCCTCAGCAATTCTGAAGAAGCAGTATTCTCATAGGAGAGGGCAGAAACAACTCAAAGGAACAAGACTCAGGGTTAAGCTGTGCCCACCAGGGTCCCTTTTGTGATAGGCAGGGCTTTTGTTTTGACCATGGTAAAAGTCATATACAATCAATTGATTTAAATATTCGTTCCTCCTGGTAATCATTTCCTGATGATACCAGTTGTCCAGCACAACTAGACATGTCCTTTAGTCTGTGCAGTGACTAGCATATACTTCCAAGGAGTCTCAAGTAGTGGTGGTATAGCATGATCGGACAGAAAAGAACCACACCTTGGGAAACTGAGCAGTGACCTGCACTGGTCCAATGAGTGGAGCCACCCTGTAGACCTGACAGCCTCGTAGAGAAGCAGTGATGTCCTGGAGCTAACTCAGAGTGGAAGTCAGGAAAAGGAAAATGACCTTGACCATGTGGTCTTGGCCTGGGAATAATCAGATACTGACATGTAAGGGATACACCAACTCAGAATTGCAGAAAGTTCAGGGAGGTATGGACAAATGCAATGAGAAGGATATATACTTCCACATCTTGACTAAGGTGTTTCAGACTGGGGAAACAATGCAATAGAAGCACTAAGGATAAGGACAGAAGTGTGATTCATACAGGGTTATCTATAATAATAAAAGCAAACAAAAAATAGCTGATATGTATACAAAATTAGAAGACCAGCTAACTAAATTATAGTTCTAAAGCCTATAGGATTATTATAAAGGCATTGAAACTGGGATTATGTTAACACAAGCAAGTTTTTATGATGCCATTCTGCACTCAAAAAAAGCACAATACAAGACACTATGAATTTTAGGATACTAAGGAATGCACATGAAAAGTAATATGCAGAAATGAAAATTGCATGAGATGATTTTTTTATTTTATTTTTTAAAGATTTTATTTATTTATTTGACAGAGAGAGAAACACAGCGAGAGAGGAAAACACAAGCAGGGGGAGTGGGAGAGGGAGAAGCAGACTCGCTGCTGAGCAGACAGCCCGATGTGGGGCTCCATCCCAGGACCCTGGGACCATGACCTGAGCTGAAGGCAGACGCTTAACGACTGAGCCACCCAGGTGCCCCGAGATGATGTTTTTAATAGTGAGTGGCTCATTAATATTATCATAAATTTGTCTTTAAATTATACAATGGTATAAAGGAGAGGTAGTAAGAAAGAAAACAACTTTGCTGAAGCTTATATGTATCAAACAGACACTAAAAGTATCTCTTCCCAGTACTTAGATACATGGAAGCTTTTGGTTCACAGAGGAAAAGCTCATTTTTCTCCCTAGATGTAAGCAACTGACAACCACAAAGAAGGGTATGAAGTAATGCAGGCACACAGTCTGGCAACAAGCAAACACATCTTCCCTAAATTAGCTCTTGTGGCTCTGTTAAGATATACATAATATTACAGCACTTGAGTATATGATTTACAAATAAATAAGTGCCACAACAAAGTGATCAAAATATTATACCTACAAGTGTATGGGGGCCCAGCCAAAAAGTCTTCAGAGACCCTGGTGTCCAGGAATGGATGCAGTGCTACTGTGAATTGCCAAACAGTGGCCTCAGATCATGTGTGCGAGCTCTATTTAAGAATGTCACAATCAATAAAAAGAGTGACCACATTAAGTCTAATGTAATTAAAAAATGCATTCATGGTAGGGAAATATTTTCATTTTCTTTCTTTACAATATAGAAATTACATGAAAGAAGAGAGCAAAGCATTAAAAAAAAATGAACCAATCAGAGACCTAGGGCCTTCAAATAGAAAGGACTTCTTGGGGGACTCCCATTCAGGCCTCTTTTCTTTGGGATGCTCACAACTGTTCAGAAAAGCAATAAGTCATCCAAAATTTGGTGTTCGCAAAATTTAGACACACGTAATCACGCTCCATGCCTTTCTTATTTTGTGTCTCTATTTTTTTGTCAGTTCACTTTTTAAGTAAGTTTACTCAGCCCCAACTCTACCGTTTTGTTTTTTTCCCCTGATCTCCAGCCACGGGGTCATATCCTCCCTCTCTGCCATCCCATCGACGACCAAGCCCATTATGAGCCCCAAATTCCCAAGGGCCACCCACCTCCTTTCCCAGGTTCTACCTAGACCAGAGAATGGAGGTTAATATTTCTTTGACTCACTACTAGCTGGGTTATTGACCACACCTCAGAGAACTTTAATTTCCTCATTTGTAAAATAGCAAGTTTGAACAGAAGGCCTTTCTCATTAAATATGAGAGATTACTGTGCAAAGGAAAGGCATGACCCAGTATCTTAGGGAGAATGGAGCTATGCTCCATGTTTTTTAAGATATTTCAAATTCCTTAATTTTGCAACACTGTAATCTAGACTAGTAGATTTTTTTCTTATAACACAGAGGAAAGCAAATCAAGCACTTCTCATTTCTCTAAAATGGCTAAGCAAATTTTCTGTTAAGCATTTTAAACGGAGGACACAAGCTAAAGATTAAATGAAACAAGAAAAACTTGAGTTTTTAAAAGGAGATTTTTAGTGTTATACATCAAAAACAAAATCTAAATGGCATTTTTGTTGTTGTTGTTGCAATTTTAACAAGTAAACGCAGCTCAATGCGGGAAGACCCTCACTGGAATGAATGATGTCTCAAGTACACCCGGACTGAAACCATGCCCAGAAATGGCCAGGCCACCCACCAGCGTGCCTCCAACTGCCTAAATTCATGCTTGGTTTTGGTTAGGAGAAACATACCTGGGAGTTGTTTCTAAACAGCAATGGGTTTCCTTCAGGACAACTGGGCATTGATATACTGTGTGCAGTGATTTTGAGGTTGAGTTTGGGTGTGCATGGTAAAGAGAGTCCGGATTGCTGTTTGGCATGAGTTAGGTGCTAAAAAGTAGGGTAGGGAGCGAGTAAAGAGAATGTCAAAGGGACCAGCAATGCTGCAGCTGGGCATCTGGCGCCCTTGACGGACCAAATGTGTTGACACAAAGAGGAGGAAACTGAGGTTCCTGGAGATATGACAATTGCATAGAATTTAGGTGCCAGGATGAGGACCAAATTGCAAAACCCTCAATGCATCCTAAGCATCCTCAGGCATTGTCCTAAATATAGTAGTCTCCTTTGAAACTTAATTACTCTCTTAGCTCAGAGCAAGAAATTCCCCCAAGAGATGGGACAGGATCACTCGCATTGTACTTGGATGGGGAAAAAGGCAGAAAAATGGAAGTGAGAAGCAGCTGTGCAAGAACAGAGTTGGGGCTCTGCCCCATCCTTCAGTGGCAGAAGGAGGGCCAGAGCACCTGGGTAGAAGGGATCTCAAAAAAGATATGGAACAAAATGACCTGCCCAATAGGCTTTTAGTTATCTGTTTCTAGATAATGCAACAGATCTGTAATATAGACCCTCAGGCCCCCTCCCCCTCAAAATAATACATTTTAGCAATATGAACTGAAGAGAAAGAAAACTATGCACCAGGAACCCCGGGGTGTCCGATTAAAGGACAAAAACCTTTAAATAACAATCTATTTGGTTTCCACTCATCTAGAGAATGCAAACTTAAATGCTTATAGAAAACAGAAGATAACACGAAACCATCCAGTGGGTGGTGGGGGAAGGATGATGCATTGGGATGAAGATGTATTAAACACAAAACTCAGGCTTCACATAAAAGCTATGACTACTCTTCAGCTCTATCTGTCCTCTGCTTCACAGACTGCCCAGTATGGGCTGATCTTTTATTTTTTTTCCGAAGAAGCAGGTGTGTAAATTGTTATGTGAAATCTTCAGATTTTTTTAAATTTGAAAGTAAAACACAAATGTCCTGCTTTCTTTCTTTATAGCAGTTTTATTCATAATTGTATAAAGATTTACTCATAATTTAATTCATAATTGCCAAAACTTGGAATCAACCAAGATGTCCTTTAGTAGGTGAATGGATAAATAAACTACATCCACACAATAGGATATTATTCAGCACTAAGGAGAAATGAGCTATCAAGCCATGAAAATACATGGAAGAACCTTAAATTCATATTGCTCAGTGACAGAAGCCTATCTGGAAAGACAATATACTGTATGATTCCAATTATATGACATTCTAGGCAAGGCAAAACCATGGGGACATTGAAAAGATCTGCGATCGCCAGGTGGGGAAGAAGGGTGGGATGAATGGACAGAACGCAGAGTTTTCTGGGCAGTTAAACTACTCTGTATGATACTACTAACTGCAGATCTGTGTCATTATGCATTTGTCTATACCCAGAGAATGTACAATTCCAAGAGTAAACCTTTATGTTAACTACGGACATTGGGTGATAATGATGTTTCAATGTAGGTTAACCAATTATAACAAAGTATCACTCTGATGGAGGATACTGATAATGGGGAAAGGCTATTCATGTATGGGGGCAGGGAGTATAGGGAAAAAAGATCTGTAGCTTTGCCTTCAATTTTGCTGTGAACCTAAAACTGCTCTAAAAATAAAGTCTATTCTAGAAATACATACATACATACATATATACATCAACAGCCACAAAACACACACACACATACACACATGTACACATACACACATCACATCTGCAGTTAAAATTTGGTAAGTAGACAACTGTTTTCAAAATCTGGGCACCTCAAAAAAAGTTACTAAAGTCTTTGTTGCTTGTCCTTTTACCTGCCAAGCTAATCACTGATCTTGGGCTAGCACAGAAAATGCTTGGGATATTCTGTGCAACTTAATTCCTACAAAAATGCTTATAAACTCACATATCACTAGACAGCATTTGTTTTTTATTATAAAATAATTTTTATCTAATTTAAAAATTTTTAGCATTTAAAGATTATACCTTCAAGAGAAATAATAGTTATGACTTTAATGACAGATCTTCACCTCTTTCTCGTTTTCTGTGGCATTAAATACGACTTAGAGCATTCCCCCAGAGAGCAATCACTTAGCATTCATTCAACTTTCATCAGGAGATCCTGGCTTTATCTCCTCTTATTTTTCATTTTCACTACAGAAATAATATTTTCAACTCTGAGGAAAACTGGAAATCTACTTGCTCTGTTTCAGAGTTATAACCTCTTCTGTATTTATTTATTCAGATATTGTAAATCATGAATCGGTTACTTGAGAAGCCCAGCTTGGAACACTGCTGTTTTAAAGTAGGGGCTGGGGTGCCTGGGTGGCTCAGTTGGTTAAGCGACTGCCTTCGGCTCAGGTCATGATCCTCGAGTCCCGGGATCGAGTCCCACATCAGGCTCCCTGCTCGGCGGGGAGTCTGCTTCTCCCTCTGACCCTCCTCCCTCTCATGCTCTCTGTCTCTCATTCTCTCTGTCTCAAATAAATAAATAAAATCTTTAAAAAAAATAATAAAGTAGGGGCTGGTCAGCTTACTTTAAATCTGGATAAAGCAGGTTTGTATCAATAGCATCCAGATAGATCTGTATGTTTGTATTAAGAAAACAAAAGGCCCTGTTGGTGGTGATAATGCATTTTTCAAGGACTCATGACTTGCATGTTGGGGGCATTCACTGAACTTTTCAGTTTTCTTTTCACACAATAAAAAGGTGTGAAGTGAAAACAAGGAATGAGATATTATGCCACCTGCTTGTTTGGTTTCAAAGGGATGTGGATCAGAGTCCTCCATCAAGCAGGTCTAAAAGTGAATGCAAGGAGTGGAGCATACACCCCACTCCCACATCAGTAATAGGCAAACAAAACAAATAAGAAATAAGTAAGAAATACATTTATTTTTATATTGAAAAAATAAAAGAGAAAGAAATCGTGTATGGATTAGTTGCCAATTAGTGTATTGCCTTATCCCAAGGTTCCAACTGGGGATTGTTGGCATCTCTTGAAAGACAGGCCCAAAGAGAGATGGGAAGAGAAGACACAAGAAAGGGGCTGCCCAAAGGAACTCAAATCCCCCCCTCCAACCACCCTTTGAATTCTACCCTCTGCACTTGGAGGGAGAACCACCACTAGAGGCCATACTTCTTAGAACTTATTAGTTTGGCCCTGAATAACTCCTTCCACTGGGTCACCTCTAATGTCAAACCTTCATTCTAAATACATGGTCATGATAAACAAAAAAACATAAAACAAAAGCATGTAAAATCTATTATGGCATCTAATATAAAACTTAGGTTGGGAACTTAAGCCATCACCCATCATCCAGTGCTCCCCAAAAAAGATATCTGTGGGATCTTTTAAACTCCAACGTGTTTGTTTGTCCTTAAAAATTGGTCAAATTCCAAGGTGCCTGGGTGGCTCAGTTGTCGTGTCTGCCTTCGGCTCAGGTCATGATCCCAGGGTCCCGGGATCGAGCCTCGTATTGGGCTCCCTGCTCTGCGGGAAGCCTGCTTCTCCCTCTCCCACTCCCCTTGCTTGTGTTCCCTCTCTCACTGTATCTCTCTGTGTCAAATAAATAAATAAAATCTTTAAAAAAAAATTGGTCAAATTCCTTCTTTCAAATATTGAGATAATTCCCCCAATATATGCAGTTACTATTGTCTTCCAGAAAGTAAAAGCCAAGCCTAAAGCTCTAACAGCAGTTATAAATAGTTACAAGAGAAAGAAGCATGCTTAATTTTTTCCAAGGGATATGAAATCAGTGGTTATCTAAAATATCTAAAATCATACCTTACATAAAATAACCTTAATAAATATTTGTTAAATTGAGTGGAATTTATAAAACTTCCAGGAATTATGAAATAAGCTCTTAGAAATGTAAATTCCACCATTTAAAATGAATTTAATTAAGGGTAATTAATTACTTAATTCAAAGACATAATGACACTGGGATGGATTAAGTGTCAAAGAGAGCTGATGATTTATTTTGCCTGAATCTCAAAAACTAATGTGTGACGAGCACTATTTTCTATACAGATAATAAATGTAGAAATTAATTTTATCATTTTAGAAAAGAAAAAAATGGCTGATATGTACCCCTCTGTTTTCAAAAATCATACATCTATTTTGACCTAATAAATGATTTTTTTTTTCAGGTCTTCCATTCTAAATGGCTCTTATTTGCTATTACTTGGCTAAAAGTTCCATTATCCTGGCTTGTGACAGGTCATAAAAATCATAGAATCACAGATCCAAAAGATAAGGGGAATTCTCCTCCCCTTATCATCATCCATCAGGTAAGTCAACTACCACTAAGCCTTCTTACAGATAAGACAATCAAGGACACCCAAGACCAGTGGTCCTGGAAACAACTCAATGTGGGCTTATCCCTGACTCTTCCTACAAATACTCTTTCAGCTGTTCCACAAAGTAATCATCCAAGGAGAAGGCAAATGGCTAATAAGAACCAAAAGAATCATCATAAAATATATTTGAGGAAAGTAGATACAACCAGAGCTGGATGATGTGAGACAAGATCTTTCTCTGGCAGGTATCTTCAAAATGTGGGACTTTGGCTATAAACACAGGACGCAGTTCATCTTTGAGCATCAACACTGGCAGATTACACTTAAGAACTGGGCTGTAAAAGGCTAAGTGAGGAGGGGAAAGAGCACTCAATTGATAGTGAGCCATGTCTGTCCTCTGACCTCAGTGTGGAATTCAGGAGTGGTGGAATGTAGGTCATGGGCAGCCAGTCAGAACCGATTAGCCCCAAGACCGCTTCCAACTCCAGTACTCTATGGTTCAGGAAATACGGCCTCCAATGTGATACAACATGATACAGCTCCTTATCACTTTATTTAGAATTCCCCTCCATCTCCCTCAACCCATCTCCTTTTGTCAATTTCCTGTTCTTCAATTCCTTTTCTCACTATTTTTACAGTTCCTTTTCCCTCTCATTTCATTCTGGATTTCAGATTTTCCATCCTTCCTCCATAATTCCAAAGTAGACCACCTAATTCTACTCTTCTCTTCAGGTAGGGGCATCCTTTCATTTCAGATTTTTTTAAGGGGGTGTTTTGATACAGTATTTTTCCAGATGTATGTCATTTCCTGCAGAATTAGGAACACTTCAATGCCCTACTACACACAAATATACACACACAGAGTATACACTTAAACTAGAAAAAAATGTAAATTATAGAAAGTACAAAGTAGGGAAAAATCATCCATACATCTATCTATATGGTAGTTTTTAAATTTTAAATAAAATTATGATCATACTTCATAAACTACACCTCCATTCTCCCCCTACCACACTTTTTGTTTTTACTTTTCACATTACATGCTGAAACGCACCTGGCCATGAGGTCAGTTCTTTAATGGAAAGAGCACTCTAGTGAAATTCAGAGAATCTGTTGTTTGTCCTTACTTAAATGGCTTAAATATGTAAACCTACTTATATGGGCACATAGTGAGAATAAGAAAATGGATTTAAAAGTGCTGGACTTCCCCCAAATGGACATAAAAACCCAATATGTATAAAATTTTGTGTATATCAATCTAAAACTTAGGTATATTCAAACACACAAAAATAAAGCTTAAAGAGAATCAATACACTGCCACATACACAATATATAACAAATAATGTCTGGAAAATACAACGAACTCTCCTTATTCCTAAGAATAAGAAAATAATCCAATACCACACAGAACAAAGGTCATGAACAGGCACTTCATAGAGAAATACATATATCTAATAAACATATGAAAAAATCTTGAAGTTCAATTTAAATGCAAATTTAAACAACAAAATTCATATTACTGAGCATCAGAAAGGTAACATTTAAATTCATTCATTAATTCAACAGATAATTATCAAATGCCAACTCCATGCCAAGCATGATGCCCCAGCCACAAAAAGTTATCAAAACCCACTGCTTTTGAGGATTTGGGAGGAGAATCTCATACGCGTTTGGCAAAAGAGAGGCTTGGGTAAATCGTATTGGAAATTTTGGCTGAATCTATCAACATTTTAAATCATCCTTGATTCTTTCTTTTCTCTCCCATTACAAATCCAATCCTCTGGTAAATCCTAGATTCTTTCTACTCTCAAATATCAATCCAATCTGACTCCTTCATACTGTGTTTCTAGAAGTTACCCCAAGGCCCCTTTATCTCTTGTCTGGCCTATGATAGGAAACAATCCACAGGGATTCCTGCTTTTTATATTGCGGCTCTAAAGTCTTGTTTTTTTTTTTTTAAAGCAACTACAGTCTTATTTTAAATGTAAATTAAATCATGTCACTTATCTGCTTAAAATCAATACAATTGATTCCATCACTTAAAATAAGATCCAAAATTCCTACTACTCTACCTTCTGCCTCTGGGTCCAACATGGAACAGCTCATCCCCAGGAATTCTGATTCTGTTCAATCTTTTCGCCTTGGCTACAGCTCTTTGCCTATTTCCTGCTCTCATTTAAATGATCCTTCTGTACCAGTTTTTTATTACAGTTTACCTTAAATTCTGATAACACCCCTGTCACTCTCCATGACCAAACCCTGCTCTATTTTTCTTCAGAGCACTTATCACTACTTGACATTTGCTGCTGTATCTTTTTTTCACATCTTATACTCATACATTCTTACACATGTACTCTTATTTATTTGTTGGTTGTCTTTGCCACAGGAATGGAAACTGCTGAAGTACAGGAATTTTGTTTATTTTGCTCAGGACTATATCACTGATTCTAGAACCATGACTGAAATAGTAGCAAATGCACCATAAATATTTGCTTCATGAATGAATGAATAAACTTAAAATATATATACCCTTTCATCCAGCAATACCAATTTGAGGAAATTATCCTAAAGAAATTACACAGGAGCAAAAAGGAGTGCATGTTCTGGTATCTACTACAGCATTATCAATAATCGTGAAAAATGAGGAAAAACTTCTATGTCCACCAATGTGCAAGTCACCGGACAAACTACAGAACATCCATCTTATATAAATAGTACAAAAAAAAAAAAAAAACCCCCACCAAGAATGAGGTAGACCTACATGATCTAACAATGAAAGAGCTCCAAGACATGTTGTTACGTGAAACAAAAATGTAGGTCATTGGCACAGCTATATCTCTATGAAAATCTGATAATGGGTAAAAGGTGCCACATTTTATCTAGGGAATGTCAAAATAGCACAATATATAAAAGAAGCCAGCAAGAACATCTCACAGACTTTGTGACAGATGTTCCATTTCTATACCCTGATTAATACCCTGACAGACCTGTGGATGTGATCAAATGAAAGGAATCCTTCATTGCTGTGCTGTTACCTGGCTGCCCTGATATCATGTATCTCAGAGGTAGAAATTTTCTAATATTTCCAGGTAGTCTGCTCCAGGGTTTACCGTAAGAAGTGATGAGACTATATATTCTACTTTGTTGACACCTGTACACGTTGTGTTGTCTGTTCTTCGTCGAGTTGAAAAAATAGATTACTTCCCTTATTTCTTTGTTTTTCTTTCTAATTTTATAAATGATGCTTATTACAGACAAATTAGAAAAGACATAAAATCCTAAAGCAAAATGAACATGTCATCTATAATCCTAACACCAGGAGAAAACCACTCTTAAAATTCTTGTTTATGCATTTTCAGCAACTTTTCAAAGTAGCCATATACTCTTCTCCAAATTTGGAATATTCTCTTTAAGCAGAGCTGAATTTTTTTTCACCAAACATTTATAAGCACTGCCTCCCCAAATTAAATATATATGAAAACAAATTTTATCTTGCTATCTGCATTCTATTTTAGTTTCTTTATTTAGTATTTATTCAACCAGCCATTCATTATTAAATAAGAGATATAAAACTCCTACTATACACTGGTCACTAAAATACGTGCTGGCCACAAGGCTGTGATCTGTCCCTGTCTGTCAGAAAAGAAAGATGCTTTGCTTTATCCCAAAGAATTTCCTTCTTACAGTTCCTTAGGATCATCCTTCATGTTTCTCTTTCTCTCATATCCTGGATCCAGTCCAATCAGAAAATCCTATCAGCTCTACATTAAAAATATAACCAGATATTTTCTAGGTGAAAAAAGACAAGGTACGATAGAATTTATATCATATGCAAACATGTCGTGGTAAGAAAGGGGAATAAAAGTATAATCTGTTTAATGTTTTCCTTTATACACATACACACACACACACACATATATGCATATGTACAAAGATATGCATATCAAGAACCCACTGAAAGATCACTGAAAGAATAAACAGGAAACTAACAAGTGGGATGCAGGGGGTCTGGGCTATGATTTCCCGTGTACACCTTCTTAAATATTTTTAACTTTTTTTGAGAGAGAGAGAGAGAATCTTAAGCGGGCTCCATGCTCAGTGCAGAACCTGACACTGGGCTCAATCTCACAACCCAGAGATCATGACCTGAGCTGACATCAAGAGTTGGACTCTCAACCGACTGAGCCACCCAGGTGCCCCTCAACTTCTGAATCATTAAATGTACTAATTAAATATAAATCTGAGATATTTGAACGATATAAATAAATGTGTAAATATCACAACCCAACCCTTCTCCTCTGCCTCTACCTTTACCACATGGACTCACTCAGTATAAAATTACATTGTCCCCTTCTCCACTGTTCTCCATCATCATCCCCATCTGAGCTCACTATTTCTTAATAGCACCTTATCCTAATAGCACCTTAATAGCACATTATTGCCATCTGACATATAACATGCTTTACTTATTAGTAGCTTTTGTTTAAACATTTGTTTCTACAGTATGGCAAGAATTCTCTACATTGTTCCCTGTTCAATCTCCAGTGTCTTGAAGGATACCTGGCACATATAGCAGGCATTCAATAGGTATTTAGTTATTGAATAAATGAATAATAATTAAGATATGCTGAGAATGATAAAGTGGGATTACAGGGTACTACAACAACAAAGTGCACAGATCAAGTAACCAATCCCATTTTAGTGGACATTCCAATTATTGAAAATATTTCACTATTATAGAGAATTCTGTAATAAAAGCCTGCATACAGAAATCACTGCATACATATCTTATGATTTCCTTAGAACAAATTCCCAAAGGTAAGTGACTAGGTAAGCATATACATTCCAATGACTTGATACATACTGTCAATTTGCCAATTTGGAAAACTATGATGATTTAGCTACTTGAACAATTACTTTTATCTTGTGAAAAGATAATAATTTGACAGGCAAACATCATTTCAATGTGTTTGGCTCTGAAGATCAATTGGCTTGAAATGTCTTTCATTTGTCTCTTGGTAATTTTTATTTATTTTGCAATTTGCTTGGTCATATCCTTTGCTCTTTGCTACCATGTCTTTTTCCTTATTAAGTTATAAAAACTTTTATTTTTCAAATATGCTTACACTTTACCTAATACGATACCATTATTTTTCCAGTTTGTTGTCTTTCATTTAACCTTCCTTTGACCCACTAACATTTTAAGTTTTTGTTTCATTAAACATATCCATATTTTCTGTTACAGTTTTTGGCTTTACTTCAATGATTTGAAAAAATTCACCATCTCAAGAAAGAAAAAATTCACTCCTATTTTCTTCAGGGTTTTGTTTTCGACATTTCTAAATTTAACGTAAGCCTTCTCCTTCCCTCTCTTCTTTCTTTCTAAAACTGGCTCCCTTTTTATAGGTGTTCAACTGGCTGATTTCCCCGTGGTAGCCACAGAAGTCCTCTCCAATGTGAAGGAACTGACTGCAGAGCAAACAGCTCCAAACAGCACAGAAGGTAGCAGTGGGTCCTATCAGTCAACCTTCTTGGTCTAGCAAGACAAGATCCGACAGCAGCTGTTTTCCACCACACTTCAGCTCAACACATAGACTTCCTCTTGATTTAGCCAATACATTTCTTGACACATGTAAAGCATGTGGAAGATCTAAGATTCATTATTTTCTTGGATAATGCAGAACCTTCCAGACAGTGTTTAATCAAATATATCTATTTAGTAGGAAAGTCTTTGAGGTCTCCCATGATCTTCCTTGACATTGATAGACTATTATTAACAAGAGGGGAGAATACCTTCTTTCAGTATGCCTATTTCTTTTAACAAACAGGTATGTTCCCCTCCCCGTTTTTATCATTAATTTCTATCAAATAATTCACCGTAGCAGTTTTTAAAATGTATTTCAATATGACACTTCTCTGTCACTCCTAGATCACTATCACTTTGACATGGTTTATAAGTTTTCTACAATCAAGATGCTGTGGTTTTGTTTTGTTCACATAAACCTCTTCAAAAAATAAATGCAAACTTAAATACCAATTTTATTTTTTTTTTAAGATTTTATTTATTTATTTGAGAGAGAGAGACAGCGAGAGCAGGAACACAAGCAGGGGGAGTGGGAGAGGGAGAAGCAGGCTTCCCCCTGAGCAGGGAGCCCGATGTGGGACTTGATCCCAGGACCCTGGGATCATGACCTGAGCCGAAGGCAGACGCTTAACGACTGAGACACCCAGGTGCCCTTAAATACCAATTTTAAATGAGTGAAGCAAATAAGCGGAGACAGATCTTAACCTGGAGTCAGCAGTTGTGGGTCTGGATCTCATCCTCACTCTATGACCTTGAGCAGTAACATTTAAATGATCTAATCTTCATTTTTCACATTTATTAAAAATGAGACTATAGATACATGCCTATGTATATACAATAGGTCTGTTGGCCAGGTGAATATACTCACACATGACAGACTACTGCCTCACCTGTCACAACAGTAGATGTGTATTAACTTTCCTAGTGACATCTCTGGCTTAAGTTCCCTAAAGAGGCAGATTCACAGCAGCAGAACTTCTACCTGCCTCCCCAAGAAGACTTCTTCCATATGACAGCTTTGTCTGAGTTTTCTAATCTCTTTATTCCAATGGAAACCAGCCTGTTTCTCAGTGGAGGTGCATACTGCATAGACTGCGGTTGGGTTAGATGCAGGACGCTTGTTACAGGGACTGATGGAGTAGTGTGGGAGATGGAGGGTGCTGCCTTGAGCAAAGACACTTTTATCACTCAACCCACATCCCTTTGTTTTTCAGAAGAATTAAGTGATGGCAGGAGGACCAATCCAGGGCCTTTCAATGAGTTGTCCACAGGAAACCAAGATTCAGGCAATGGTTAGAACCAGATAAGACTGTGGCTGTCACTCAGGGCTTGTCGCAAAGGAAGGCTCCCAGTTGGGAAACTCCTTGGTACTGAAACCAGTACCACCTCACAAGTCTTGACATTTATAATCTATTATTTCACTTCCTTGTGTTTTGCCTCCTTTCACGGACCTGGATTCAACAGGTCCTCCAAGATCCAGCTGTTCTGCCAATGTTAGATGAAGCCAAGTCTCTACCATCCTAATGCAATCTGAGCCCTATGCAATCTATGTGCACCCTGGTAGCATAGCTCCTGCTATTGCATGACATGCTTTGTGCTCCTGAAGATAGTAACAAGAGCGATCGGTTTCTCTTGGGCACAGAAAATACCATCCCAGGATCATAAATTATCTGAAGCAATTTGTGTTACCTACTTATAATAGTCAAACCCCTAATCCAATTAAACTGTTCTGTGGACACACGGCTACTCAAATACACTTCTTGTTTGTTCGGTTGACTTATTTTAATATTTATAAGATTCCACTGTGATTTAGTGAAAAGAGCACTCAATGTTATTACATTGCTATAGCATCCAGAGTGATTTTTAAAAACACAGATCTGATTACTTCATTCCATACTTTATGGTCTGAGGACAAAAAGCAGAATGTATAAGTTGACTGAAAGGCCCAGTCTGGCCCAGCTGGGCCACCTCATCTGCCTCATTTCTTACAATGCTCCCTCTGGCATTGCTAGAACACTCTCTCCCTTTCCCTGCCCCCTCCCCCCAGTGTCACCCTTCTCATCTAAGCAGTTTGTGATATGAAAATGATAAAGGATGCAATGATAAATTGCATCATTTAAATCTCAATTCTAACGTTATTACCTCAGGGAAGCCTTTGCTGAAACCCCTATTTATGTGCTCCTACAGCTCTTTATACTTCTTCATACAGCACATCAGAGCTTGTCATTATAAATGTATTTGTGAGTTTGTGTGATTAATAAATATCTCCTCCACTACACACTGTAACTTCTTGAGGGCAGGGAACATGTCTATTTTGCACATCCATGCCTGACACAGAGCCTACCATGGTGTACACACTTAGATAAATTTTATTGAATGAGGGGCGCCTGGGTGGCTCAGTCAGTTGAGCGTCTGCCTTCGGCTCAGGTCATGATCCCAGGGTCCTGGGATGGAGTCCCACATTGGGCTCCCTGCTCAGCGGGGAGTCTGCTTGTCCCTCTCCCTCTGCCCCTCACCCCTGCTTGTGCTCTCTCAATCTCTCTCAAGTAGATAAAACCCTTAAAAAGGATTTTATTGAATGAAGGAAGGAACTAAGGAAATGACTGACTTTTTATTAAACTGAGCATTTATGACTTTATGTTACACATTTTAAAAACTCTCTAAGCCACTGTCATCAGTAACAGATATATCACGCGTGTTGTAACTTCTGCATCCCATTACGGGTACAGAAATCAAGTGAGACACCAAACAGTAATTGTAAACAGTGAAGTTCTACAAGAGCATTAGTTGTTGCTGTCATTACCTCAAAGCCATGAAAAGGAAGAATGGTTTCTCTCCATTAAATTAGTCCTGAAGTCCTAGTATTTATAAACTGTAATACTACTGTCTACACTCACCCATTCAACTATTATTTCATTCATGAAATATTTACCAGTTGCACACTGCTCTAAGATCATTACTTAAAGGCAGCTGGGGGGAGGGTGTAAGTCTGAAGGCAAAAGAGCAAAATACTTATTTGTTTTTTATGATAAATAGTCCACAAATGCTACAAAATATAAATTTGATTTCCCTTTAGTCTGCATAACAATGCCTACATTCCTGAGAGCCAAGCCATATGTCAAGTAAAACTGACAAAGTGCTTTTCAAAAGAAATGACAAAGATTGTTTTGGCAGCATTAAGATAATAATGCAAAGTTTCTTGAATAGCTCCTCTTGCACCACTCTCTGTTAAAAACAACTGGGTTCTAACAGGTCTGATCTGGTCCTGCCTCCCTGAGCATCTCCATGCCTGTTAGCTGTTCACTAGAGTGTAGCTATTAGAAAACAAAGAACAAGTGTGATATTCCCGGTATGACAGGAATATTTATTAAAAAGGAAAAAAAATGCACAAACAATGAATCATGGAACACTACATCTAAAACTAATGATGTAATGTATGGGGATTAAAATAAGAATAAAAAAATTTTTAAAAAAAGGAAAAAAATAACACAAATTAAATAAATTTAAAAGAAAATAAAAGTGAGACCTACTCCCTGGTGTTCTAAAACCTGAGTTACTATAGTTATCTTCAAGAATGGATATTCTCAGATAACTAGAATGGAAAAAATACCACTAGCTTCAAATTTTTCAGGAGAAAATTTACAGCCTTGGGTTTACAATGAAATAAATAAAAATGCTTCATTGTTTGCAGGTTTCTTATAGTTGCTATTTTAAATTTTCATGTGAAGAAAAAATAAAGATAAGTGAGAAAATTTGCTGTTATGCACTGTAAACTTTTTTTATATATTTAGAATTTATTTATTTTATATATTTAGAATTTTAATAGCTAAAAGTGGATGGATATTCTTGGTTTTTATTTGGGAAGGGATGCTGGAATTACTTCTATATGTAGATTTACATTAATATTTGAAAACTGTCTTAATGAGTTTAGAGACAGAAATACCTACAAGTTGGATCCAAAGAACCCTGAGAACCAGTATGGCAAGATTAACTGATCATGTCCTAAAGGAAAAAAGGGAGGGAGGGAGGGAAGGAAGGCGAAGGAAGACCAGAAGGAAGGAAGGGATGGAGAAAGAATCTAAGTGTCTTGGGTAGAGAACTGGCTGATGTCTTCCTAAGTCATTGAGATGGCTGTCTCCAGTCTCCGCTAGTTCTAAGACCATCATATTCACTGACATAGAGAGAACAGACATAAACTTTGCATTTGCTTCAAGTCTTGCATAAGGTAAGCACCCAGTTGAACATTCAACAGACATGGAATTTTGAAAGCTGTATGATTATAAGATTTCTCACAGTGCAGAAAGTGTAAAAAAACACATACTGCAGAGGCCCCAAATAGGCAACCAGTGCAAAGACTCTGAGCCTCTTCCTTCCCTGCATCAATCAATCATAAGTGAAGCAGAAAAGCATGTTACAATGAGAGGTGACTTAGCCAGATTCCAAATTCCATATGTATGACAACAAATGTAATCTTAGATTATACATGTATATGAAATACATACCTATATGCAATAAAGAAAATATATGAATATACAGTACATATTAATGTATATGTGTGGACACATATGTGGATTTATTTTTATTCTTTGTTAGGTAAATCATATGCATATTCGTATATTAAGAATAACTGTGGAGCACCAGGGTGGCTCAATTAAGTGGCTAACTCTTGATTTCGGCTTAGGTCATGATCTCGGGGTTGTGAGATCAAGCCCCACATCAGGCTTATTAGCACTTGGCACAGAGTCCGCTTAGGATTCTCTCTCTCCCTCTCCCTCTGCTCCTCCCCCCACTCATGTGCTTGCTCGCTCTCTCTCTCTCTAAAATAAATAAATAAAATCTTTTTTAAAAAAGAGTATTTACTTTTTTCATTTTTCCCTCCAGTGAAACAAGATGAAACCAGAGAGGGAGACAAACCATAAGAGACTCTTAATCTCAGGAAACAAACTGAGGGCTGCTGGAGTGGAGGGGGGTGGGAGGGATGGGGTGGCTGGGTGATGGACATTGGGGAGGGTATGTGCTATGGTGAGCACTGTGAATTGTGTAAGACTGATGAATCACAGACCTGTATCCCTGAAACAAATAATACATTATATGTTAATAAAAAATTTAAAATAAAAATTAAATTTAAAAAAGAATATTTACAAGATGAGTGAACAAGACAATGTTTGTTTCATGAGGCAGTTACTCTTAGATATTTGGACAAAATGTATAAAACCCAAAATGACATTTGAAAAACTAGTGCCTTTGCTAACTTCTAGAAGGCATACATAAAGAATCAAACAAAAAATATTATATTTTAGTTCAGGCTCACTTCTAATCACCATACTTGTAAAATGATAGATTTTCTTAAAAAACATGAAAAGACTGACAATAAAAAAAAATTACTAAAACAATGCAAAACAGATCTTTGAGGAATTTGTATACTAGACTGAATTTTTTGTTGTACTTTGGTTAGGTAGCAACTTGATTTCTAATTTTTAACTACTGAAAGAGGTATAATGAGGAAACTCTTGATCAGATAATCAGATACTTCAAAGTTGGAAAAAACGCACTTTCTGGTTATGACGTTTAAAATTTCACCTGATGAATGAAGTAGATTAGCAAAGTTCCTCAAAGTTCCCTCCTCCTACAAGAATACGGTTAGACAGATAATCTACCACCTCACACTTTTTCTAGCATCTGTAATTATTAGAAAGCTCTGCCTTTATTGAGATAACTATTTAATGATAACCTCTATGCACTGGTCTATAGTCTACTTGTTTCTATCAGTAATTGAAAAATATTTATTAAACACATACTATGTGCCAGGGACTGCAGTGAACAAAATTAGCAGAACTACTAAGTCTTATAACATGGCAGATAATGCATCCTTCGTAGTGACACAAACTGATGTAATATAGGTATCTTTCCCTGCCTGCACCCTCTCTCTCTACAAATATGTGCTATGAGGATTTGCAATCATTTTTACCCAAAAGTCACTGTCAAAATCTAAACCCTACTATTAAATCTACTTGTACACATCTGTGAAAATATTTAATTTCAAGTCAGACCTGCTGAGAGAAAGTAGAGTGTGTTCAATTGTCTATGAGCTGTTTTTCGAGTAATGAGCATCTCCTGCTTGGGCTTTTTAAATGGATTTTTCATTATCATTATCAGTTACCTCCACAGTTTTAAAGTTAATATGTTTCCTATGAAAGGAGAAATGCCCTTGAAGAAAGTCAGTCAGCCTAAGAGGTCTTGAAAATCCAATATTTTAGAAGAAAAGGTGGAATGATCAGAGCATATCGAGATAGGTTATTGTTATAAAATGAAAATTTATTTTGTATCTGATCCTGCTCAATTTCTGCACACAAAAATCTCAACAAGTAAGTTCATTGCTAAATAATGCGGCAACCGGAATATTAAGTTCTTTATGTTTGCATGAATCCTTGGTGAGCTGTTATATGGGTATTTAAGAAAACCTTGTTGGGGTTTTTTATTAAGACAGGAATAACATAATTATATTTCCACTTAAAATGCAGAGATATGGGTTCTTACCATCCCCCAATACATTATTCTACAAATTTTCAAGACAGAATACAGTCAGCTAATGAGAATGTCTAAACTCCAGGTGGAAACTATGGGCCAACCTTTCAGAAAACACATTCCAGGACATTCATGCACTTTGGGGGCACATTCTTAGCTCATACTTATCTTGTCGTATTTGAATACTCATAACTTGTCTGCACATCAGGCCATCCTACGTTTGTGTATTGTTTCCTTGAACCTCAGTCTATGACTTCATATTTATCCATCAACAATTATATTTAATTCTGTTAGCTACTCAAGCCTATTCATATTTTGGTCTTTTTTTTTTTTTTTAACCTAGGCTAGAACATCTTTCCCAATCACCATCTCCTAGAGTCATACTTTATGTTTGTTCAGTAAATCGTGATTTTAAATGTATATTTAATAATCATGAGTTAATGGGAATTTTAGTATGCTTTATAATAAATGTATTAATTTTGAATGTATTTGTCTATCCTAGTAAAATGATTACAAGATTATGATATTTTAGTAAGCATGTATATTTTATATTATTTCATTATTTCAAATGAATAATTATTTTATTCCTTCATATTATTGTCATGGATCTCCACGAAAACTCCATGAAGTGGACTAGGCAACCGTCCATTTTACTAATGTGACTAGAACTTCGATGAATTTCCTGTGATCATTATAAGCTGCATTGGATGGGACCACAGAATTATTCTGAGTCAGTCTAATGATCTCAGTTCACTCATAAAATTCTAACCAGAAAATGTCAGCTTAGTTTCCCTATCTGTAAAAATCCTATGGACAAAAATTATGTTTCCTTTTAATAAAAGGTACAACCATCACCCTGAAAGGAATACAAGACTGGATCAAAATAGGAGATGGGGGCTCCTTTCCAGAAATCCAGATTAGTCCTCCACCAAGCCAGTAAACCCTCTCTAAAACTCACACCTTTTTGAGTTAGGATTCTTTCAACTCTGCCAGCTATGTTGTAAAAAGGAGATTAAATTTTCACGATGTAACCAGTAGGCACATCACACCTGAATGATCAAAGAGAGTTGGGAGGGATTTGTTCTCCCTTTGACTATATCATTTTTCTTTCTTTAGTTCCCAAAATATTAGCTTATAAATCTATCTCTACTAATATTTCTATATCAAGATAAAAGGACTGAGGGATTTATAAAGGGCACTAAATGACTATTCTTGGAAAGCAACTTCTCATATGACCAAAAAAAAATCATTCCTTGCCTCCAAAAACCATATTGATTGTCTCTACACAAACAGAACAGAAACTGCTTATCAGTAGAACACTATAGTTTCTGTTTGCAATATGTTTACTTCTCACCTCATGTTTCTCACAATTACATTTCCTCTGCTACTCTGAGCTAAGATATTTGTAATACTTCAATTTATTTTTGTTCACATTTGTTACTTGGTATAAAATAAAGAAAAACCAGGAATTTGAGATGGTAAAATGATAGTAAACCTAATGCATTTCTAGGGACAGTTAGCAACATCAAAATGACACAGCAGTCACAGATGTTTTCATCCCACGAACTGTGAAGAATAAGTCTAGAATCACTGAGGAGTTCAATTGTTTGATATGGAAGGGACCTTGGGGATTAGTTAAGGTATAGTTAAGTGCCCCAACACGAATGAGGTATTAGGTGGACAGAGACAGACAGACAGACTACAGCTCCTTTCTGTGGCTGATGCTCAAATGAGGGGGGGTGCGCATGACTCAGACCACTCTCTTCAGAAGCCCAGGCCCAGTAGCTGCAGCCCAGGGCTGACTGAACACATAGCAAGGGAAAAGGCCATTTTCCAAAAAGCAGATTAAGCACATTTTTTTTCTCTTCAGCATCTTTTCTTGCATTTTTTGGTTTCCCTTCCACATTTTGATAATGCCACTTCTCCCCAGTGGTATCATCAAAAAGGAGAAAGAAAGACAGCATAGCCTCTGTGTGTCATGCCCCTATCTTCTCTCTCACTGCCTACCTGGAGGCTGTGCTTCCCCTTAATTCTTGCCCTTCTGTCAAGTCTACTTTCCCAGCAATCAGACTTGCCCTCCCTTGGCATCCAGATGAGACTGGGGTCTGTGGCAGACAACAGAGGAATGGGCTGTGCTGAGCTCTCAGAGAGCCAGGTCACTAGGGGAGCCCTGGTTAGGGAAGAGTGAATGCTAAAGATAGAAATAGGGGCTTTATTTCCCAGGCTGGTTGGAACACACCAACTACCCAAGTCTTGCTGACACACTGTGCCCTGAGTCCAGATAGCTGCAGCCCTACGCTATCTTTGGACAGCTAGCTATTCTTTGGTCATCAAAATGAAAGAAAAGGAAAGTCCAATGCAAATTTGCATCAAGCTATTTGCTGATTAATCTCTATACATAGCTGCTTTCAAATATTTGCAAATCATAAATCAACTGGTACACTATCACCATCCTTGTATGAGATACATGTGTGTGCATATGTGACTATGTGAGTAAGAGAGACAGAGAGAGAAAGGGAAGGAAGAGGAAGCCAGAAAGGGAGACATATAACCCTACTCCCTTTTCAGGTAGGTGGAGCCTATTAAGGACAGGTGGATCCTATTAAGGAGAGGCTCCAGAAATGAGAGAGGAGGGGGAGAAAAGAGTCCCAGGTGAAGGCCCACAAACAGCGCTATGCCCTTTTAATACTACAATGTTCACTATGCTCACCCTACACATGTGTGCAAATGCCTGAGTTTCATATTCTGATGGATGTGGGATAAAAGAGCCACAGTTACCAAAAGCACAGGAGCTGAAGGTAGGGTTGACCATGAGAAGATTCAACATAGAAATTTTTGTAAAAATCTTGGAGAGAGTTTTAGAATTTCACAGATCTTGGAATTGGAAGAACTATACAAGTTCAACTAGAACCCCAAGGAGCAAATGAGAACCAAGCTGCATCACCAGCTTGGGTAATGAATGCAGTATCCTAAAAACCTAGCACAAGTATGCACGTACATACGAACACACACACACACAAAACAAAGTAACAAAAACATGGGCTCGAACATACACAATCATTTCAAGACTATAAGCAGAGAAAATGGCAGCCATGGGATTGGGATCCAGGAAGGCCTACCTTAAAAGCAGAACTCTTTCTATTCACAAGTGTCTCCAAAACTGGCATCAATCACACAACCAGACAACCAGAGTTAAAAAAGAGCCAGCCCCACCAGCCTGCCCATTCCAGTCTTCAGGGTAGCTTCCAGACTCCCCAGTTACTCCCTGGAACAAAGAGGCTGAGGAATCTCCCCCTTAGTAGAGACACTCCATGGATTTCCACAAGTTGGACAGCTCAAGCATCTTCCAACCCAAAGGCCACCAACAACTCTTCTAACAAAGAAGGCCAATTTTGCATCTAGACACCAGGAAGCTCAGGTGGACACTATTTCCATTAGAAATTATTGTGCTCCTTTTTGCTGGAATAAATATTCAGAAGGCAAAACAAAAACAAAATTGCTAATCAGATGATATTCAATAAAAATTAAAGCATATTCTGGAAATCATTGTGTACAACACCACTTAAAACGTTCCCTATTACATCTTTGATTTATGCATAACCACCAAAATTACTACTCACAGGGAGAATAGAACTGTTGAGCATATTTAAAATCATTGTAGTTCAGGCTAGAAAAATTCAGGGTAGGAGAGAGCCCCTCTCAGCATTTTATAGCACATAGTAGGAAATAAGTCAGTTTAAACAAGTCTGTTTTCTACATTAATTCTATTCATCTTATCAACCCCATGCTGTAAACATCCATTCATGCCATATATCTTGGTCCCACATTATGCTTGTCTGTATAAATTATTGTGAGGGTAACAGAGGAAATGCCCCTGCCCTCAGAGAATGAGACATATACATAGGTGACTATGATGCCAACAGACTGTGAGAAATAGCTTTGGAGACTTAATATTATTAAACATTACCATTTATTAAATACCTGTTAAGGGTCAGATAACTGTGGGAAGTCTACCCTCCACAACAGCGAGGTCTTTATTATTATACCCATTCAACAGAAAGGAAGAAGCGGAAGTTTAGAGCAACTAATCTGCTCAGCAGCAAGGATTGTGTGAGTGGCAGAGGTGGGTGTGTCTATATCCAATGCCCATGATTCTTATACTAAGTTACAACATATTTAAATAAAATGTTATGGATAATCATCAAAGAAAATATTGGAGGCTACTAATAGAGCCTAAAGGTGTCTTGGTAGATTGGCTTTACGTAAGTAGGCAGAGGGCCCTCTTGGGGGAGGGAAGTAAATGAACAAAGCCCAAATTTGGAAAGAACAGCTCTGTCCCAGTGCAGGACGGACTGACTAAGTGGACCGGCCAAGAAGACCAGAGAAAAATCACTGACACAGCACCACTGATAAGTGAAAACAATCTGAGTAAAGCTAAAGGAGAGATTTGGAATGGAAATGAGAGGATAAGGTACATTTTCACTTGGGTTATTTCACACACAACTAGTTCAGAAAGTCTCCCCCCAAATTACTCATTTTTCCCATAGAAGCAGTACCTTCTTCTTTCTATTGCTTATCTCAGGAAATGGAAACTCTATCCACCAGCTGCTTAAGAAACAGGCTTGGCAAGGGCGCCTGGGTGGCGCAGTCATTTAGGCGTCCGACTCTTGATTTCAGCTCAGGTCATGACCTCGTGGGTCATGGGATCAAGCCCCATATCAGGCTCCACACTCAGTGGGGAGTCTGCTTGAAGATTCTCTCCCTCTGCCCCTCCCCCCAAGCACATGCTCTCTTTCTCTAAAATTAATAAATAAATCTTTAAAAAAAATAAGAAAAAGAAACATGCTTGACTCACAATAAGAAAAAGAAACATGCTTGACTCACAACCATGATTCTTCCATTTCTCTCACCCTAACCATCTTATGATCATGAAATTTAATCTTTGGCCTCTGAAATCTCCACTGAATCCCATCCTTCCTCATTCACTGTGCTTTCTCTCATTAGGCCACAATTATTTCTCACTGACGTCACAATACCCTCTTAACCAGCCTCTCTCTCTCCAGGCTTTGCTCCTTTCTATGCAGTATGAGAAAGGCTATAGCCCTGAAGCTATATGGAAAATGCACATTTGATCAAACATGAACACATCTTATCACAATCGATACTCCTCCCTGATCAGAACTATTTTTTTCAGTTTCTCAAATAACTCATGCTTTCTCTCGCTGGAAACACCACACACAGTTTCTCGACTTGGCTTTCTCTCTCGTGACCTCTGTACTTCCCCACCATCTCCAGTGAAAAAACATCACAAGTACAGACTGCAAATCGTGTCTTCCAGGAAGCCTTCCAGGTTTCCCAGTCAAGATTCAATGCATCTACTACATAGGTTTCCACGCTGAGTACTCTTTCCTTAAAGAAGGTATCACACTCAATCACAACTGCCTGTTGTACCTAGATTTAGGGTTCTGATAGGTTTGACTTTTTAATTCTGTATCCTCAAGGCTTGAATAAAAGTAACACAACTCTCGATATTTCTTTTTTTTTTTTTTTTAAGATTTTATTTATTTGACAGAGAGAGACACAGAGAGAGAGGGAACACAAGCAGGGGGAGTAGGAGAGGGAGAAGCAGGCTTCCCGCCGAGCAGGGAGCCCGATGCGGGGCTCGATCCCAGGACCGTGGGAACATGACCTGAGCCAAGGGCAGATGCTCAACGACTGAGCCACCCAGGCGTCCCTCGATATTTCTTAAACATCAAACAAATGCATACTAATGGATGAATGAAGGAGAAAAAAATCAAAATCAAAGGACTTGCCACGGAATTACTCAATATGTCCTAAATTAAACAGACTTTTTTACTGTTTAAGTATATTTATAAATATAAAATCTATAAATAAATTGAAAAGAAAGTTTTAAAATATACGTTTTATATACAATATGTATATATGTACACATATATATATACACTTAACTATAAATTTATATACATATATATGTATAACTTTTTAGTGCAACATAAAAAGTCATTCATATTCTATGAAGGAACAAGGCTGTTAAAATAAATTCAAGGAAAAACTAGAAGAAATACTGGTGAATAGTTTTATGATATCGATGGAGAAAAATTTCTAGGCATAACATCAAAAACAGAATACATAAAAGGAGAGATCAATATATTTGATTACATAAAAATTTAAAAGGTCTATATTAGGAAGAAAAACAGCACCATTAACAAAGTTAAAACTAGCAAAAACAAAGTAGGAAAAAATAACTTGCAATATATAGCCAAGAATTGCTATCTTTAATATATAAAGAGCTCTTAAAAGACAAACAAAAAGGTGAACCCCCACCATGGGACTTACAATTCTTATTAAAAGTTTGATTAATTTTTCCCAGAACATACCACAACTACTATTCCCAATTCAGCACAATTAAAAATATATCAGAGCCATTTTTAATGCATAGCTGCATTAGTGAGAAAATAAAGGAATTTTTTAGACTTTAGAAAAGACAAAAAATTTAGAATCCACATGAGTAGGTTAAGTAATGAAATAGAAATTTTTGCTGAATTCATATGCTAATCATTGGTGGCCCAGGATCTGAGTTTTAGTAAGCCATGCAAATAAGAAACCAAAGTGGAAGATCAGATTAAAGACCCATTGTAGGAATCTTGGATCCCACATGACACATGACAGCCCATTAGGAAAGTAGTTCTCAGGTTTGGCTATAGGTAGAGAGAGAGGGAAAAAAAGACTCTTGATAAATTTTAAATAAAAGTTTACATATAATAAAAAATAAATAAATAAAATTCTTTTAAAAAGTTTACATAACAAACCCCATACACAAAAATAAACTCAAAATGGATTAAAGACCTAAATATGAGACCTGAAACCATAAAAATCCTAGAAGAGAACACAAGCAGTAATTTCTCTGAAATCAGCTATAGCAACATTTTCTAGATATGTCTCCTGAGGCAAGGGACACAAAAGCAAAAATAAACTATTGGGACTACATCAAAATAAAAAGCTCTGTACAGTGAAGGAAATAATAACCAAAACTAAAAGGCAACCAATGAAATGGGAGAAGATATTTGCAAATTACATATCTGATAAAGGGTTAGTATCTAAACATAAACTACTTACACAACTCAACACTCAGAAAGCAAATAATCCAATTAAAACGTGAGCAGAAGACATGAACAGATATTTCTCCAAAAACGACATTCACATGGCCAACACACACATGAAAAGTTGCTCAACATCACTCATCATCAGGGAAATGCAAATCAAAACCACAAGGAGTTATCACCTCACACCTGTCAGAATGGCTAAAATCAACACAAGAAACAACAGGTATTAGCAAGCGTGTGGAGAAAAAGAAACCCTCTTGAACTGTTCATGGGAATGCAAAATGGGGCAGCCACTGTGGAAAACAGCATGGAGTCCCCTCAAAAGTTTAAAAATAGGGGCCCCTGGGTGGTGCAGCTGGTTAAACTGTCCAACTCTTGGTTTCTGCTCAGGTCATGATCTCAGGGTCATGAGATCGAGTCCCTGTTGGGGCTCTGAGCTCAGCACAGAGTAGGCTTCAGATTCTATCTCCCTCTCCCTCTGCCTCCCTCCCCCGCTTGTGCACTCACATGCTCTCTCTCTCTCAAATGAATAAATAAACCTTAAAAAAAAAGTTAAAAATAGAACTACCCTATAATCCAGCAATCACACTACTGAGTATTTACCCCAAAAATACAAAAACACTACTTCAAAGGGATAAAAGCACCCCTTGGTTTATAACAGCATTATATACAATATCCAAATTATGGAAGCAGCTCAAATGTTCACCAATAGACGAATGGATAAAGAGGATGTGGTATAGGTATACAATGGAATATAATTCAGCCATAAGAAAGAATGAAAACTTGCCATTTGCAACAACATGGATGGAGAGTATAATGCTAAGTGAAATGAGTTAGACAGTATAATGCCAAGTGAAATGAGTCAGAGAAAGGCATATACCATATGATTTCACTCATATGTGGAATATAAGAAACAAAACAAAGGAAAGGAGCAAAAGAAAAAAAGAGAGAGAAACCAAGAAACAGACTCTTAACTATAGAGAATAAACAGTTGGTTACCAGCGGGGAGAGAGTGGGGGGGGGATGGGTGATATGGGTGATGTGGAATAAGGAGGGCACTTGTTGTGATGAGCACTGAATGTTGTATGGAAGTGTTGAATCACTATATTGTACACATGTTAACCATACTAGAATTAAAAATGGGGTTTTTTTTGAAGTTAATACTCATGTTTGAACACAGGACTTACACTTTTGTGCCTTTCTCTTTCAAACAAAACCCAAACTTAAAGTATAATTTAAAGCAGTTCTGGGATGCAAAGCATCCCCCTCCCCCAATTATCTGAAGGCAGGACATAAAAATCCTTTCTAAAGAAAATTTACATTCAGCCTCTAGAGTTACCCTAAAAAGCTCTAAGGACCAAAGATTAAAGGCATATGGACACATAATTTTAAAAATCATCTTATAAATGAAGAAATAAGCCATCATGGGCAAGTGTATGTGCCAGAAAGCATTAGACCCCTAGTGATTGCACATAATGGATTTATTAGACAGAGGAATTATAAATCATGCATGTTAAATATATTTAAAAATAATAGAAAAGACTGACAACAGAAGTAAGAAAAATAGAGGCCAGACATACTTGATTAAGAACTAAATAAATCTACAGAAATGGAAAATAGTTGAAAAGACTGAAAGACACAGCTGAAAAGAAAATTAGCAGACTGAAAAATAAATCTGAGGAAAATACAGGAAATAAAGTACAGACACATAAAGTGATGAGAAATAGGAGAGAGAAGGTTTTAGAAGATGGTAATTGAGTGAGAAGGTCCAACATGGAGTCATGACAATTCCAAGAGTTCACAGAAAAGGGGAGAAGGAGATAGTTAGCTGTTTGGAGAAGCAGTGCATGGGAACTGTCAAGAACTGATGAAAGACACCAATCTTCCAAATCAGAAGGTTGGGAATCCTACACTTAGATAAATTCTAGTGAAACTGAAGAACAGAAAAAAACCAAGAGAAGTTTCAAAGAAAAGCTATCAAGAAAAACTAGTTAACCTACAATACACAGTAGGTTTCTCAACTTAATGGCTTCCCATTAGTTGAGGTAATGGGAACCATGAAAGTCAGAAGGTAATGGAACAACAGTGTTAAGATGCTAAGAGAATGTGATATCAGGCTAGAATTCTGTAGCCTTAAAAGCATCTTTGAAAAATGGGGTCAAAATAAAAACATTTTCATTTCAACAAAAACTCAGCGATTACCCCAACTAACTGCCCAAAAAAGAAAATTTAACTGATATATTTGCAAAAATCACAGATGGCAGGTCATGGCTGTAAGATTTTAATTCCTGGCTCAATGTCCCACCACCTAATATTGTTCATGTCAAAATTCTCAGGATTTAAACAAGTTGGATGATCCTCCTAGTACCTCAGCCTCTCTGTTCTTTGATCTTGTTTACTCAAATGATTTTGCTCTGCCCCCATCCTTAGCTCCTCATGGCCATTATGGGATCAGACCTTCTCATTACCAGCAACTGTCACCACTCCCTCTTCTCAGCTTCAAGGATTCCTTCCACTCTCTGACCACCGGCTCCATTGTTTGTAGGGCATCCTTTTTTAATAACATAACTCACCAATATCTGCAAATACACTGATCTTCCATCTTTTTTACTATCCTACATAAGTCCTCATGCCATCACTCTCATGTCACCCAGCTTAGAGTGTATGATAAGCAATTATAATCATTCTGGCTCACATACAAAATTCCCTTAACACTGTCTCAGGCCATTACATGCACCGAGAAAAAATGCCAACCTCGCTGAACACAAATCCCCATGTATGCCATGGACACACACACACACACACACACACATACACACGTAGTATGACTGGCTTAAAAAACACACCACCAGATTGAATGGTTAGTGTATATATATGGCCATTAACTTTAAGGGGTCCTTGGAACTGCCTGGTAAGATTCCCCTTTTCCATTCACTAGCTCATCTTCCAAACTGATCATTTCACATTCTCCTCTTTCTTCTGACTTATCTTGCTTCTTATTTCCCTGAGGGAAAAAAAAATGAAGCAGTTCAAAGGGAACTCCCATAAGCCCACCATGCATTTGCTCCTTTACCCTGAACTATTCTGAATAAAAAACGTGAGCTCCTATGGATGTCCAGCCCCTTCACTGATGCACCTGACCCCACCTTTCTCACTGATAAAAGATTGTCATTTATTAACCCCCCTTCTTTTTCTTGCCTGATAATTTTTCTTGCCAGTCTTTGCACAAATATAATCACCTCTCCCATTCAGAAAAGCTCTTTCTTGTCCTCACATCCCATTACAATTACCACTCACAAGATCCCTCAGAATATTAAGGCCACTGCCACAAATTAGTCTCCCCCTAGTTTCTCTTTATCCCACTCCAATCACAGTTCCCCCATCACTACATTCAAACTGCTTTTTGTCAAGATTGCCAATGACCTCCCATCCAGACTCTTCACAACTACATTTCCACTTCTCATTTTATTTGACCTATCAGCCGCATTTGAGATCATGGTTCATTCTTTCTCGAAACACTTCTCTTCTTTGGCTTCCTTGATACCAGACTCTCCGGGTTTTCTTTCTCTGGCAGTTCCTTTTCATTCACTTCTGCTGGTTCATCTCCATCTCCCCAAACTTTAAATGTTGGAGGCCCTCAGGGCTCAATGTTTGAACTTATATGTACCTATTCTACCCTACCCTATGCTGAATACCAGATTCATACATCTAACTGCCTATTTTTCAGGTTGATGTAGGTATCTGTAAGTCATCCCAAATCAAACTCCTGATGTACCCCACCAACACCTAAATGAGATCTCCCTACTGTCTTCCTCATCTCAATTAATGAAAACTCTATCCTTCCAGTTCCTCGTTCAGGCCCCAAATCTTGGTGTTATCTTCGACTCCTGTCTTGCTCCACACCTCACCACCAATCCATCAGCAAATCCTGTTGGCTCTACCTTCAGAATATATCCAGAATCCAACCACTTCTCAATATCTCTGGTGTAAGCTGCCATCATCTCTCACCTCAATTATTGGAAAAGCTTTCTAATGGTCTTGCTGCTTGCACCCTTACACTGTACCACAGTCTATTTTCAGCACAGCAAGCTTTTTAAAACATAAATCAAATCACTTTGTTCCTCTGCCAAAAGCCCTCTAATTACTTCCCCTGTATCTCAAAATAAAAGCCAAAATCCTCACAGTCCCTCATAAGGCCTCTGTAGGAAGGGGTCCTATTGCCTCTCTGCTTGCCTATCCTCCCATTCTGTCTTTTGCTTATTTTGCTCCCATTCCGTGAGCTACCCTCTTGCTCCTTAAACACACCAGGCATGGTATCACCTCATGGCCTTTACATTTGCTGCAATTCCATTGCTGTAAATGTTTTCCCATTCGATTCCACTTGGTTCATACTCACCTCATTCAAGCAGTTGCTCAAATGCCTCTTTTTCATTGTGGTCACTCCAGACAACCCATTTAAAATAGCACTTCAGCCCACCAGTCCTTCTTCCTGGCTTTACTTATCTCTGTAATGTTTATCACCTTTAGATAAACCATTTTTTTTTTAAGATTTATTTATTTATTTGAGAGACAGAGAGCACAAGCAGGAGGAACAGTGGGAAAGGGAGAGAGAATCTCAAACAGAATCCAAGTTGAGTGTGGAGCCAAACACGGGGCTCTATCTCATGACCCCAAGATCATGACCTGAGCCAAAAACAAGAGTCTTGAAGCTTAACCAACTGGGCCACCCAGGTGTCCCAATAAAACATTTATTTTATTATTTTATTATTATCAGTTTCCTCCAACTGGATGTATACTCCCAAGACAGCAGGAATTTGGGTCTGTTTTGATCAGCTACTTGTCCATTAAGAAATCAAAGTAAGTTGAAAGGAATTTGAGTCAGTATGTTTAAGGAGGGACTATTTCTTCCCCGGTCTTTTTCTGCTCTTCCAGTTGGATATTGCAGATCAGACTGAACCTGGGGATCTCCATCAGCCTGGATCTCTGAAAGATTACATGGATTTGGCCCCTCAACCATCCACTTCCCAAATCCAACCCTCAGCCTTCTGTCAGTAAGAAATATTTGATTGAGACTTTACATGAGGGAGAACTAAAATTATATTGTGTTAAACTACTGAAATTTCCGGTTATTTATTACATACACTAGCAATACCTTAAACAGTATGTTAATGACTGTATCTCCCAATTTGCAAAACACCAAACTGCGCAGGAAGTATTTGTTGAATAAATGAATGAACAGAGTGAATGAAGGTATGGGAGCAAAGAAAATGTTAAATATGTAAATAACCAAAAAGCATTTGATGAATTAGTGAATAAAGGAATGAATTTGCTGTTGGTAAATTCCTTGCTTTTAGTTTCCTTGTTCCATATTGTCTAGTACAGTTGCAATGCTTTCCTACAATGTAGCCCCTTATTTTCTTTTAGGAAATTATTTTCTCATGTTTATTTTAACTTTTCTTTTACAAGCACTTTGCATTGTTCTTGGTTACCTTCAGCTGAATTGCATTAAACAATGTTGCTCCTTCCTGTTTATAGTTTTCAAATATTTATATATCATTATCATGAGCTCCACTTACTATTCTTGAAGTAAGTTACACATTATTAGTTTCTTGTTAAAAGAGCTCTCCATCCTCTTAATCACTTTCTTCCTCTTGCCTGAATGCTCTTTAATTTGTCTACACTTTCATCTTTAAAATAGATCAGGGAACAGTCCCACATCGGGCTCCCTGCTCAGCAGGGAGTCTGCTTCTCCCTCTGACCCTCCTCCCTCTCATGCTCTCTGTCTCTCATTGTCTCTCTCGCAAATAAATAAAACCTTAAGAAAAAAAAATTAAAAAAAAAAATAAAATAGATCAGGGAACAAATTTGGAATAGTTCAGTAACTACTGGGAACTATGTGGCCAAAAATCCACGTTGCTTTGGTCCCTAAGACCCATGGATGCAATCAGAGACTATGTGAGTGCCTAAGGCACATAAATGATGGTCCGTGCCTCCTGCACTTCCAGTGACCAGTATAGTTTTTGCTAATGTGGTTGCCCATGAATGTAAGTCTCATTCATGAACAATAATGAAGAACTGCATTATCAGCTAAATCTGACCCCATAAGTACTGCTCCCCTTTTCTGCAGCCTAATTCAGTTTTCAGTCAACTGAAAGAGTATTCCTGATGTGGGTGAAGTTGAGATATTTTAAGAAAGACCAAACGAGAGTTTTGGCCTCTAAACAGGTAGGCTAATTGATCCTTCATGATCACAACAGCATACATTTCTGTTTTTGGTTGCAGTGACCCTACACCAACTGAGTATTTATCATATTTAGGATTTCAGTTGCCTAACTTGAACACTGGTCATGAGGAGAGCAATGATGGTTCTGCCTGCCATATATTTCTAGAAAATGAGAAGGAGTTATTACCTTACAAAATATTCTAAATGCAGTATTTGGGTCCCAGAAGTAGTCCAATATTCTAAATATGCCAGGGTTGCAACCCACTTTAAGAAGAGTGAGGAAGAAATTTGCTAAGGGGATTTATAATGTTTTAAGGGATCACTGAAACTCAAGGTAAAAGAAGTGCATTTTTTTCCCCCAATACAACAGTCACAGACTTAACAAGGATCATTTCCTTAGAGGCTAGCTTTCAGTATATATGCCAATAAATTTTGTGAAATTCATTTTCACCATCTTCTACCTACTCTTCATTCTCAGGGGATGACTGAGATTCAGCCTTTTCTCTCTCTCTCCCTTAGACAGATCTCCTTCCTGAGATCTAGAAGAGAATGTTAAGTTACTAACTTATTGTGTCTCCTGCAGGTAAATGAATATCAGATTTTTAATCCATTCTTTAATGCAGTAAACTAAGTTCAACAGCAAAACTATCTACTGGGTTCAAAACTAGGGTGTGACTATTAAAGCAAATTACACAGTACCACATCAGTGTTGGGTACTGCCCACCACAACTATGTCTTAATTGTAATCTAATGCTGTAAATATTCAGATTTTAATTTTAATTTTTTTCTCAGCCTATAAAAAGGACTATAATTCCAAGACAGGCACTCCCTAAGGAAATAATGGGATGGCTCAAAAGAAAGGGGTACATAGATAGTCACTGGGGCAAATAATCTGAAATTGTGATAGACTTAAGTATAGATTAAACTCACAAAGGCAGTGAGCAGATTATGCAGAAGTAAAGACACACCAATAAATTCTCACAGAACTCAGTGAATAAAGATATTAATAGAGATACTAGATTCCTAACATTTCTGGACTTCTAATTTACCTATAATTAGATTAGGCAAGAGAGAACTATAACATAGATGAGGAAATAATCACAGAAAATAAGGGAGAAAACTCTTCAAACTGAAAAATGGATCAAAAGACCTTACTTAATATTACACAGAACACATATAATGCTGGTGTCATAGCAGAGAATACCTGCACACACGCATGCATACACACACACACACACACTCACACTCACACCAGCTGACCGTTATCACTAACCACTGAAAGAAGCTAAACTAAAATAAATCAGGCCATCTAAAAAAGCTTGCATAAGATAATAGATATCTATAAGAAAATAATGACATATGAAACTTAATTTATTGAATCTTGCATGAAATAATAACAATGATAGCAACATTTATTAAGTATGTGCCTTGTGGCAGATACTGTGCTAGGAATATAGGGAATAACTTAATGAATCAACACTCTCATGAAGCAGGTGTAATGATTATCCTACCCAACAAGTAAGAAGCAGAACCAGATTCAAACATACGTAGTCTTCTTCTCTATGTTCTTAACCACTTTGCTCTACTGTTGTAACTCATCCTTGTACTTACAGTGTTTAACTTAACCTATATTTACTGAAGTCCTCAACAGTCAAGTTTTTATTATATGTACACTTGGAAAATATTTTTAAAAAGGCAAACAATGAGATCTGGGATTTCAAGAGATTACAGTAATCAAGATATTGGGACACTGATGAAAGAACAGAAAACAGATCACTGAACAGACCACAAAGTCCAGAAACAGACCCACGTAAATATAGTCAACTGATCTTTGACAAATGAGCAAAGGCAACACAATGGTGAAAAGACAAGTCTTTTCAACAAATGGTGCTGGAACAACTGGACATCCACAAGCAAAAAATAAATCTCGACATATACTCTTCATAAAACTTAACTCAAAATGGATCACAGACCTACATGTCTGTAACACTTGTACAACACAACATAGGAGAAAATCTAGATGACCTTGGGTTTCACAATGACATCTTAGATGCAACACCAAATGCATGATCCATGAAAAAAATAAGTGATAAACTAGACTTCATTAAAATTAAAAATTTCTGTTCTCTGAAAGGCACTTTCAAAAGAATGAAGAGACAAGCCATGGACTTAGAGAAAATATATACAAAGAAATATTTAATAAAGGACTGTTATCCACAGTACACAAAGAATTCTTTTTTTTTTTTAAAGATTTTATTTATTCATTCGACAGAGAGACACAGAGAGAGAGGGAACACAAGCAGGAGAAGTGGGAGAGGGAGAAGCAGGCTTCCCACAGAGCAGGGAGCCCGATGTGGGGCTCGATCCCAGGACCCTGGGATCATGACCTGAGCCGAAGGCAGACGCTCAACCGACTGAGCCACTCAGGCACCCCACACAAAGAATTCTTAAAAGTCAACAATAAGAAAGCAAACAACACCATCAAAAAGTGGCCAGTGACTTTAACAGAGACCTCCCTAAAGAAGATGTGCACATAGCACATAAGCATCTGAAAAGATGTTCCACATCATTTGTCCTTAGAAAAATACACGTTGAAACAACAATGAGATCCACTATACATCTATTTGAATGGCCAAATCAGAAACATTGCCACACCAAACGCTAGCAGAGGAGGAACTCCCATTCATTGCTGATGGAAATGTAAAACAGTATAACCACTGGGGAAGATAGTTTTGCATTTTCTTACAAAACTAAACATACTCTACCATATGGTCCAGCAATAGCAGTCCTTGTTTTATCGACCTAAAGGAGTTGAAAACTTATGTCCATACAAATACCTGCACACAGATGTTTATGCAGCTTTATTCATAACAGCCAAAAGTTGAAAATCACCAAGATGTTCTTCACTAGGTGAATGAACAAATGAACTGTGGTACATTCAGACAATGGAATAATATTCAGTGCTAAGAAGTAATGAGCTATCCAGTTGGTTAAGCAACTGCCTTCGGCTCAGGTCATGATCCTGGAGTCCCGGGATCGAGTCCCGCATCGGGCTCCCTGCTTGGCAGGGAGTCTGCTTCTCCCTCTGACCCTCCTCCCCCTCATGCTCTCTGTCTCTCATTCTCTCTCTCTCAAATAAATAAATAAAATCTTTAAAAAAAAAAAGAAGTAATGAGCTATCAAGCCATAAAAAGACATGGAGGGGGGTGCGCCTGGGTGGCTCAGATGGTTAAGCATCTGCCTTCGGCTCAGATCATGATCCCAGGGTCCTGGGATCGAGCCCCACATCGGGCTCCTGGCTCAGCGAGGAGCCTGCTTCTCCCTCTGCCTCTCTCCCTGCTCATGCTTTCTCTCTCTCTCTATCTCTGTGTCTCAAATGAATAAATAAAATATTTAAAAAAAAAAAGACATGGGGAACCTGAAATTCATATTACTAGGTGGAAGAAGTCAATTTGAAAAGGCTACTACTTATTGCATGATTTCAGCTATATTACACTCTGGAAAAGGCAAATCGATGAAGACTATAAAAACATCAGTGGTTGCCACGGACTGCGAGAGCAATGAGCAGGCAGAGCACACAGGATCTTAAGACAGGGAAACCATTCTATACGGTACTATAATGGTAGATACATGTCGTGATACATTTGTCCAAAGCCATAGAATGTACAACACCAAGAGTGAACCCTGATATCAACTACAGACTTTGGGTAAGATTAATGTGTCAATGCAGGGTCATCAATTGCCACAAGTGTACCACTCTGATGAGCGATGTTGATAATGAGGGAGGCTATGCATGTGTGAGGCAAGAGGATATGAAAAATCTCTGTATCTTCCACTCATTTTTGCTGTAAATCAAAAACTTCTCTAAAAAATAGTCTATTTAAAAAGAGAAAGAGATTGTAGTCCATTAAGGGTGTATAAATATGTATACATATAATTTCTAAATGCAGTTTAGACCAAGTTTTAAGAACTAATAGAGGCAAGGAGTTTTGGTTGAGTTTTGGAAAGTCGACAGCGTTTTATGGTGATAGTAAGGGCTTTAAAAATGTAAATTTGGGGTGCATTTGCTGGCTTAGTCAGTTAAGGCTCTGACTCTTGGTTTCATTGGTTTCAGCCCAGGTCATGATCTCAGGATCCTGGGATTGAGCCCAGGTTCGCATGGGGCTCCCTGCTCAGAGGGGAGTCTGCTTCTCTGTCTCTCTTTCCCTCCCCTCTGCCCCTCCCCCTGTTTGAGCTCTCTCTCTCTCTAAAATAGTAAGTTTTTAAAAAATATAAATTAAGGGTTCTGAAGGATGATAAGGATTTTGAGAAGAAATAAAGAGATACCAGGTGAATGTCAAAGTATAAATACTGGGACGAAAAGGGAGAAATTGGTAAAAGGGCACAAACTTTCAGCCGTAAGATGAATAAGGTCTGAGGATCTAATGCATACATGGTGACCTTAGTTGGTCACACTATATTTTATAATTAAAATTTGCTAAGAACAGAACTTAAATGTTCTCACTCAAAAAAAAAAGGTAAACGTGAGGTAATGATGACAGATGTGTTCATTAACTCACTGGAGTGGGGATGGGAGGAATCCATGTATACATTTATTTCACTACATTGTACACTTTAAATATCGTACAATTTTATTAGTCAATTGTATACCAATAAAGCTGGGGGGAAAAGTATAAATACTGCTGTAAAAGTGGCAAAGAATCTGTTAATGGAATAACAGAGTCCAACCGAAGTGAAGAATGTGGCAGGGTACCGTACAGATTAGCAGGGGTGGGAGGATCTTGCCTTGGGCTGGGTGAGAAGTTTGACCTCACTCTGACCTCAGTTCAATGGTCCCCAAGTAGGGGAATCACAGACAGCTGGATGACGATGTTTAGTGTCACGGTGGAAGAGATCATTTAGATTTAGTAATAATGATCCTTTATTATGATTAGCCAGAAAAGGCAAGCAGGTCAGTTGATATAAACACTATTTTTGTAGTTACTTCAAAATCAGATTGTTCATTTTTCATCCTTCAAGCAAAAGAGGATTAAAACGTGCTGTGTTGAACTGTGGATCAAACCACCCCTTGTAAAGCAAATACTGAGTCCAGGTTTACTACTGTTAATTTAGAAACAATATGCATAATCAGAAAAGTATCAAAAGCCAGTTCTTAGACTATGATCTGAGCATCCCTGGTGATGTTGGGTCACGCTGGGACATTTGGGTGTCAGATAGGAGCACTAATGCATAGGAGAATCAACATCATGGGACTGGAGCTTCTTCGTACATGAAGGTAATGGAAAACTTGGTCATTTTACAGTGAAAGTGCACGGAGACCCCGGCAGGGGAATGCCTTGCCTCAAACAAGGGAGGTGGCAGAGCCAGGGCTGGTCCTAGATCTAAGTTCCAGCCCACTGCTCTTCTCACTGCACTAATTGAATAATGCATTTTCTGACTGAGTGACCTCTTTAAAATTAATATCCTCTTATCTGTAGCTTCTGAAACAGGAAGCCAAAAATCAATTACTATCTATAGTTTTCTGGTAGTAAAAGTTATATCTGTATTAAAATGGCTAAGGATGGATGGAAATAGATAAATATCAATTTGAAGAATTCTGGATATACTGCTTTACCCATTTTACTTCCATTAAATGTCCCCAAATTGATCGCAGCCTACAGCCTCTCCACTATTTTCAGAAAACTACAGATGAGAGACTATAAACTCCTTCCAAAGATAAAGAAGCATGTTTTACATTTGACAGAGCAGAGACAGTGGGTAGGCATGGAGATGTGGCTGAGGCACGAACAGAGAGTGAGTGGAAGGAGGCATTTTAAGCAAGAGCAAGCTTACTTGGAGAGAGAGAACAGAGGGTAAGAACAGTTTGAGAGAAAGTAGGAGGCAGAGAGTAGAGGAGACAAGCAGACAATATCAGTTTTGGTGGTTAAAATGGTGACTGGTTGGCAGCCAGTGACACAGTCTCTCACCACTTTCCACCAAAACTATGAAGACAAAGAAAATGTAATAGGTAGGAAGACCTTCTACCCCCTACCACCATATTGTGCCCTGCAGACCAACAGCACAAACCCCACACCAATGAGAATCCTAAACACCTATCCATCCATCCATCTGTCCATCCATCCATCCATCTATTCATCCAGCCAACAATATTTGTTAAGGATATATTATGTACTGTGGTTTATAATATGAATTTATATGAAAATTAAAAATGAAGGATGAGACTGGAATGACTGAGTGAATATGGAAGGCCTCTCTGAGGTAGCAATATTGAGTCTAAGAACATGGTTGGAAGTTCTCGTGCCTAAACACCAAGTGCAGTCAGGATGCCATGCCCCCTCCCCACTGGCAGCCATCTTAGAATATCTGCTCAGGGCTGGAATCTTTGAGAAAACAACTGGAAAGAAAGACTGTGTCACTGATGAGTATATCCAGTGGAAAGATAGTAGATGGTACAGAAAATGAGAATATATTCCATTCCATAAGTATAACATTCCTGCAAATTAAGTAGTATAGGCAGAGAAAGGGAAAAAATGTCATTTCCTAGAGGCTATGAGATTATTGGAATTTTAATTTTGTGCGTTTTATGGATTCAGAATATCAGGTAGCCAAAGTTCCAAGAAGAAAATGAATGTCATCTTGGTGTTTAGAACTGGGTTGTGAGCTAACATTTCTATCTACTATTTAGCTATTGATCTGAGAGTTTCCGTGGAATAGCAGTCTTTGAAAATAATTTTCAATAGTAACTAAAAGAAAATTTTAGGAAGATTTCTGGCAGACCATTTATAGAAAAAATGGATGCAATAAGGAGAAACTTGAAGAAGCTACAATGGCAAGAGCAAGAAAAAAATCAGACCTATCAGAAACATTAAGGGACAGAAATTACCAAGTACAAAATACAAGAAATATGTGGAAAAATGTAGAGAACACACCTGAGACATCCAAAAAGCACAGGATAAAAATGATAAAGTTCCCTCCTATGATTGCTATTGAAGGTGGAGAACCAAAATCAAAACCTAAGAGCTGTAGACATTCCTAAGGAATAACGTAGAAATCTGAGAAGAGAATCAGTAATCAGAGCCTTACGTGAAGAAGTTTACTGACCCGGGAAAAGACTTGAGTAGAGCATCAAAAGAAGTTGCTAAACCATAGGAAGAATCAATTAACAAGCATGTGCTCTTAATCTAATTTTTAATTTACTATTACATTACAAATATTAGATAGTCAGATATTTAATGTAAAGCAAGGCAACCGCCTAGAAATGCAGCAATGTGTTACAACTAGCTGTGTTTCCTGTGTGAAGTTAGCAGGATGATACTCTGAAACGTGCAAACATTATATGAACATATACTCTACCCAAATAAGAGATTAATTAAAACTAAGAATTTAAGGGATGAGACCATATGATAAAAAGAATTACATATTTTACTCTTCTGACCTAAAATAATAGTGCCAAACACAAAGATATTTATCACTAAATAATGATTTATGGCACTATAGAACTATAAGAATAAATAGAGCAAAGGAACAACTTTTTTTTTTCCCTTCATCATTTTATTCTGAGCTAATACTTGACTGAGGTAAGGAATAAGACACACTTAAGTATAAATAAACCTACCAGCTCACAAACTTGAGCTTGCTTATTTGTTTTCTTCTCCCTCAGGTACTATCAATAGAATGCAGATTTTTACAGAAGAACCATCACACAGCACTTGAATTAAGCACTAAAAGAATCATTAACATTTTCTGCCATGCCACCATCCTCACTTAAAGTTAATAATTCTGGGTTTGAGAAGCTTAAAGTCCTAATGTTATTTTAATGACATCATTTGTTTCCCAGGGACCAATGATACTGCCACAGATTCTCATACATTTTAAATGAGAAAGCAAGAAACTGTCGACATACCTAACAATCAATACAGCAGAATAAAACTAGTCCCAAAATTTCAGGTGCTCTCAGGGAAAAAAAAAAAAATCTCTAATAAAATGTTTTACGAATGTTACCATTATGTGTCAGTTTGCATCCTACAATATAATTATTATTCCAACTGATTGCTGTCTCTACTTTCATTCATGATATTGTGACCTAGCATTCACTTTCCCTGATATTAAAAACAAATAAAAATTAAGTGACAAAAATATCACACGATATATGTCCACCACATATAGCTCAAACGGCCTCATAAAAGTCATTGAAAAATTGTGAACATTTTTATTTGAAAATGGGAGGCTGTCTCCCACACATTATTGATGCTAATGAATTCCGAACCACAATATACTTTTCCTGTGAGAAAACGTCAAGTTTCCATTGATAATTGTAAATGTATTCTATGTTTATAAATGCACATACTCTGTCTCCCACATGAGTACATTAAATTTAAATTAAGAATTTAAATTTAAGAGTTAAGAGTCGTAAATAGTGGAAAAAATATAGTACAATGAACTTCAAAGTATTTGCATTTTTTTCCTTTTTTTTTTTTTTTTACAATTTGGATGAGACATTGATCAGCCACTATTTAAATATAACATTTTAAAAATGCTAATTTTCTCCAGACATTTTAGACTTTTCTCATTTACTACTCTAAAAACATAGTTGAGGGGCGCCTGGGTGGCTCAGTCATTGAGCGTCTGCCTTCTGCTCAGGTCATGGTGCCAGGGTCCTGGGATCGAGCCCTGCATCAGGCTCCCTGCTTGGCGGGAAGCCTGCTTCTCCCTCTCCCACTCCCCCTGCTTGTGTTCCCTCTTTGCTGTGTCTCTCTCTGTCAAATAAATAAATAAAATCTTAAAAAAAAATAGTTGAAAATCTATGTTTATGCATGGATATTTGGGAAGATTAAAACTAAATAAGAAAGCTACTCCCCAACAAGACTTTAAAAAGTACCATCAGAAATGAATGGAACAGGAACAAATATTTAGATTTTCAATAAAGCAAAGACACTTGGATGTAAAAAAATTTGTCTGTTTATAATTTTGTTATCATATTCAAAATCAACATATTGCCCCCAAATTGTCTTCAACTGAGTTTATTTTGGTTGGGCAAGATTCCTTCTGAACTCCTGTATTCCACTTGCGCCTGATTGTACCATGTTAAAGCAGTACCTCAAAGTAAACAGTACTTGGACTCAAAGGATATGGGTTCAGGCCCCATTTGTGATAATGTGTGACTTGATCAAGTCACTTCACCTCTCTGGGCCTCCGCTTTCTTAACTGCAAAATAAGGAGATTGGAGTAAATGATCTTCAACTCCAGTTCTCCATGTTGGGAAGATCACAGTGTCATTTAATGAAATACATACCTCAGTAGATCAGCCACTCTTTCATATGAAAAGAACAACAGCAGCTCCAGACCTTGTCATGCACGTCCTTGTCTGCCCAGGGACATTTTGTGACTTATCAACCACCTACAGATATTGTGAGGATGGTGTTCCAGATCAAAGCAAAAATAAACTTTGTTTATGAGGAAAAGGATGTGTTTTTTGGAGTAGCTATAGCTTACCAATGACAAAGTATTCACTCTTACTTACAAATAGTTCCCAAAAGTGGCTTTGGCCAATACACTGGCAATTAAGTTCAGAGCAATTAAGTTCATTCTGGGGGAAAAGCAGATTTACAGGTAAAATTGAGAGAATGGTATTTGCATCAGGAAGTAAATATAATATGGGCACATTCCCATTGGGAGAAAAAATGTGCCCATCCTTCACCTGGGCTCACAGGAAGATCTAGAACTGATGGGGATTAAGGTATTAGGAGTGATGTTATGATGTACACACATCTCTAAGGGAGCCCTATGAAGCCTCACTGCTTAGTTTCCTGCTTGGGGAAAGAATTCCACTAAGGCACCCAAAGCCACAATGACTCCTTACAATCAAGAAAAAGGGATGAACTCCCAAATTCTCAAAATGGTCCAAGGCCCTAGGAATGGAAATATTTGTAAGGAATCTGGTAATAACATTTTCTAAGTAGGTAGAAACAGAGGTTAATTATTTGTGGCATCCCACTTTGGCAAGTAAGTAGGATTCATGGCAGAAGCATGTATGACATTTGCTACTCCCTACAGCCAGTTGACAGGCACCACCATTGAGTTTCCAAGCAAACCTGATCATTGCTGAATATGTCTGAAGGCCATGCTTCCCTGTTTTTCTACTGGAAAGGCTTTCCAAAGCACAGCAACATACATGAGCCTCAGCTTTTATCCAAATATACCTAAAAATGCTGAGACAGGCTGGGGCAGGGGAAGGAAAATTTAAAGTTTGGCATTTACTTGTTCTGACACCAACATGTTCATGTAGTAAACAGAATACAGACTCTGGAGCCAGCTAAATGTGGACTGTTTACCTTGACCCTTCCTGGTGTGTGACAACAGGCAAATTGTTTTGCCCTGTGGTTGTGTCTCTGTTGGGATCTTCTCCTCTCTTTAGAGAGCCTGCCACTGCACTTTTTATCTGCTAAACATTCTGCTCCTTTCGTTACCCTGAAGAATCCATGTAGAGGCACACAGTTTGCCCACCAGCTTGATCACAGACATACACGTGAGTACCAAGGGAGAGATTTTCAATTAAGTAAAGTTCAGTCCCCCACGGATCAGAAAGAAAACTATTATGAAAGATTTTATATCTACCTGTGTATGCATACGTACATATGCATGTATATGTCTGTGTCTGTGCATATTATATCTGCATGTGTATGTGTGCATGCAGGTATGTGTACATATGTATTTATGCATATTTATGTATATAGTATATGTATACATATGCATAATTGTGGATGTATATTTGAAAATACTCAGTTATAAGTTAGATTTGAATTGTTGGTAGATGGCCATAAAACACATGATTTTCCAAGTTTAAAGTCACTTAAAATGTATTCAAAGAAATTTAATAGATCTATCAGTGGCAGATTAATATATTCACTTAAAACCTTATCAGCGTTTACTTCCATAATGGGAATACCGTAAAGGACAAATGTTTTAAGAATAGAGGGAGCTAGGTGTAAATACTATAGAAGAGTATTTAATCTTCATGGGCCTAATCAGTAAGCACCTACTTTCAAAAACTGTGTCTGGATTACTTGATACAAATTGTGGCATTAGTGGATAGTCAGTGAATATTTGCTTTTCACTTCCTTAAACAGGTGCTGGGAAGCATGGGGAGGGTTTCCATGGGTGAGCTGGAGGGTGCGGTGTTAGGAGAGACCATCAGAAGAAAAGATTGGGCACTTAAAGGTAGGCTTCCTAGGCAGATTAACCCTTGGTGGTTTCCAGTCTTCTTTAAGGCCACTCCTGGAGTCAAGAACACTTGCCTCCATAAATCAAAGCTAATTCCATGGCAAGGATTTCTGATCCCTGTCTCAAGGTAGCTGATGGAAATGTGGAAAAGACCAGTAAAGCTAAGGGGAAATTCACAGCAGTTTCATCATCCTGCAAATCCCTGGGTTCTCAAGAGAACAGAGAGAAAATATCATGCCGCAGAAATTAATGACTGCCTTCTGTTAATCACCAGCCTAACTTGCTACTGAAATTGTAAAATGCCACATTTCCCCAGAGCCAGAGCTATACCCCGTGCCATTTCCATAATATTTAATGCTATCCCCAATGCAGGACTGTAAATTCCTCCCACAATTATTTGGCTCCCATTTGATAAGTGAATACTCCCTGATACTGGAATCAAATTTCATGGCTAATAGGTCCTCTGATTACTAGGAATTGTTGGTATTTAATTAAAAAAATGTTGCTTAGCCAAGACAGTCATTATTTTCTAATGGAAGTTGGATCATTTCACGACATCCTTTCCTGCTACTCTGGGGCGTTGGCAGCGCTAATCATCACTCACAAATGGGCTGCCTTGCCCTGGAATTTGGTTGTACAATACAAATAATGAGAACTTTTCCAGGAGTTTTAAAATGCATAACACATTATCCTCTTTATATAATACAGCCTGTGTGTCTTGTGGGATTAGGTAACTTTGGTGCCTTGGAAAATATTACCCGGATACATTATTTTGCAAAAATACACCACAACTGTGCAATGTTTCCACAGATTTGCTCAACATGCTCTTTTGTGCTCAGTGGGATTTAATTGCTTCATAAAACCTGGCAATAGTATATGTGGCCTCTGCCTTCCTCACTAGGTCAGTGTTGGCCAGCAAGGAGAAGCAGATGCTCAGGGAATGAGAATATGGAAAAGAGGGTGATAGAAAGCAGATTGACCAACTGGGAGAAATAGGACAGGGACACATGTCAAGTGTCAGGGAAAAAAAGAATAAAAGATGACCAAAAAAAAGTTCAGGTAGGTTATGCAGAAGCCAGTGGAAGAGGGGGAGAGTTTCTGCTATTATGCTCAGGTAACACTAAGCATCTGACCGGAAGTTCCCTTTATGCAGCGCACGTAGCTTTCAGTGAAGGCCAGGTTAGCTTCCTAAGAGCCCTTCTATGCTTGGCAAATGAAATTTTGCATGGCTACTTGAACAAACAATTAAACAAAAGTCATGAGTTCTGGGTTCCAGTAGTCTGAAATTGAGTCCTCACTCGGTTGCTAGGAGCACTGTCATTTTTGTTGAATTATATAACTTCACCAAGCATCCTCACCTACAAAACAGGTAAAATGACAATCCCTCCCTTCAGAGTACAGCAGGGAGGATTAAATGCATCAACATATGATCAAAAGCTATCGTTCTGCCTGGCACCTGGTAAGGGCTCAGGAAATATGTATGCACTATTGTTATAGGAACCTATTTGTGGATATGATGAGAATATGACAGGAAAATGGTGATTCAAAATAATCATTATGAAATAAGCTTGGAGTACAATTTGCAAAAGAAAGTTTACAAATATTAGTAATTCAGAATGTACAAAACTGAGTATTTGGTATGCTTTCAACTTACCAAGTTTTATTTTAAACAGCTAATGAAAAGTTGTATCTCTTGGACATCCCATAATGGATAAGATCAAGACACTAAAAGTTTACCAGGTGTGAGATTATTAATTTCCAAAGTTCGTAAGGTTTTTGCTTGTTTGGGTCTGTCCTCTCTCATTCTCTCTCCTACACTAAGATTCCTTTCCATGATTTCTGAGGCACTTATGAGCACCTTCTGTGTATCATAAAAACCCAGCCCTTATCGAGTTGACTTATGTAGCAATATTTACAACACAGCGTATATACATCATGTTTACAATTCTCACACATCCACTTTGTTCTTAATGCTCCCAACAACCCTGTCAAGTGCATGTTAGGTAGATGTCATTAATATTCCAATTAAAAGAAGAGGAAATTCTGAGGTTTACCAAATTTAAGTGCCATGTGGGAACTTAAACAGGGGACTGGGGCCAGGGCGGGTCTCCTATTGGCGTCTTCCAGTACTGCACGTGTTCATAAAAGATCATGCCATTGCTATTAGGCTATAGTTTAACAGACTCATGTGTTTATTAGAAAAATCTGTATCATGTCACTTTGAACACTGGTTAAATAATGTAAACAAGGAAGGGAGAGGGGACATTTCTCCTGGCTTAGGTCAGGAGCAGGATAAGCTTCTCCTATAGGATTTGTTGGGTGGAATGGGTCATATGCATACATATGAGACAGTGCAGATTACCCGGGGACTGTTGTAGTTTGCTTGTGGTTCTGGTGCCATAGAGACCAAACTCCAATCTGCTGAGTTCCACATTCTGCCCTAATGGAGCTGGGCATGGCGCCCAATGAAAGTATAGAGGATCCTTGTGCCCTAACTTTTTGGCCAGCCCCTGTGCCAGGAGGCTGTCTGGCAGGGCTCTACCCACTGATCGTTCCCTGGAGTAGAGCCAGGGCCTGTGAGGCAGTCTGACTCCATCCAGAGGCGTCTCTACCAGACTGAGAAGTGGCTGTGTGATCTGCCATGGGGGGGTTCTCAAGTGAGTGTGACTAAAAATAACATTCTGTCTGACTCAGAGGGGCAATATCAACTTGAAATCCACAGTAAGTGAAGGGCCAGGAGCCTATATGAAACAGAAGCTGCTGATGATTACAAATTATAATCAGATTTATCTCATGATGACTAGTAAAACAGCTTGTTAATAGTCTGGTCATCTTAATAGTGAATCGGGCTATTGACATATTACAGCAAGTCACCACCCCAAGATGCAGGCTAAACAATGACCCTGAGCTTGGCATTGCTGTCATACTCCTCAACTTCTCTATCTAAAAACAAAAGCAAACAAACAGTGCAGAGAGAAGAAAGGAGGAATCAAGATCTAGTTATAGATATAAATACATAAGGGAAGTTGCTGTTCAATGGGTGCCGAGTTTCAGTCATTCAAGATACAAGTTCTAGAGATGTCGTATTCAATGGTGTTTACAGTTACATCATACTTTACAGGTAACAATTTAAGAGGGTAGACCTCATTTTATGTGTTATTTACCACAATAATATGGTGGATGGTCTTTTATATGAAAAAAAAACACCTCTTGTTTGTAGCATCATGTATAATTAATCATGGACTTTGGGCCACAAAGGCTTAGCTTTGAATGCTAGCTCGACCCCTTACAGCTATGAAGTTATTTAATATCCCTGAGCCTGGTTTCTTCATCTATGAAATGGGTATGATAACCCATGCCTTTCTTTCAGGATTGTTAATGAGACAGTAATGATGAAAGCAAATAGCCCAATGCTCATCCCAGAGCAGGCAACTTCCAAGTTCAATGTTCTCTGGCTTATCACATCAGCTTCTTTTTTTTTTTCTTTTTTTTAAGATTTTATTTATTTATTTGACAGAGAGAGAGACAGCGAGAGAGGGAACACAAGCAGGGGGAATGGGAGAGGGAGAAGCAAGCTTCCTGCGGAGCAGGGAACCTGATGCGGGGCTCGATCCCAGGACCCTGAGATCATGACCTGAGCAGAAGGCAGACGCTTAATGACTGAGCCACCCAGGCACCCCTCACATCAGCTTCTTTTTGATGCTACATGTTTATCTAATTTAAAGTGAGGTACAGCTCTGATCAAATGTCCTCAAGTATAAGTCAACCTTTTAGGTTAAATGCTAGTTCTTACTAGAACTCCTCATGGCTTCATACTCCTCATGGTAATTACCCTCTTTTGTTTCTTAAAAGCCCTTATGTGTGGACCCAGACCCCCTGAAGTTCTATTGCTGCCCAGGATTCTACTACTGCGAATCACAATAATAGATGAACAGCAAGAAACAGCCCCAGTCCACTGCAGAAAGAACAGAAGCATGTTGTTGCTCTTTACATATGGGTAACCGTACAAGCAGCTTTGGGATGCAGATTATTGCCTCAACAATATATATATATAGTAAAAGCTCAATTTCACACACACACACAAAAAATTCAGGTCACTCAATTTATGTGTCAGGAAGTCATCTAAAGGCACAATGGCCAATCCCTTCATTCAACACACTAAGTTTGCATTGTGCAGTATCACCCTGAAGATACCACAAATATGGGGTGCCTGGGTGGCTCAGTCATTAAGCGTCTGCCTTCAGCTCAGGTCATGATCCCATGGTCCTGGGATCGAGCCCCGCGTCAGGCTCCCCGCTCCACAGGAAGCCTGCTTCTCCCTCTCCCACTCCCCCTGCTTGTGTTCCCTCTCTAGCTGTGTCTCTCTGTCAAATAAATAAAATCTTAAAAAAAAAAAAATACCACAAATTATTCTTAAGTACAGGATGAAAGAAACAACTGCCCCTTCACCTACTCACATACACACACAAAAAATCCATAGGAAAACTTGACAAATTTTGCCCCCAATTCCTACGTACCTGTTTTTTTACTTATTCCTTAAGTAGATGAGAAATAGCTTTCCAACAACTGATAGGAAATATTTAAATAGACTCCTATATGGTGACAATTTTTCAGAAAGAAGAGTAATGTCACAGTGTTAAAGAGAATGAAAATTCAAATCCTGAATTGATTTTAATAAGATTCCTGAGCTACAGTTTAGCATAGCAACAGTGCTAAAAATAAGCAGAGGATACAATTTTTCTACTTTCATTAGAGAAAACACAATGCATGCCCAAAGATACTCAGAAGGAATAAATACACTGTGAAAAAGAAAATAAGAGCAAAGAACCCACAGGTATGAATTTATAATCTCTGCCGTCCAGCTTCAAAACATAGGGAGTTAAAATAAATCCGTGTTTTAATATGTTGTCTTGAATACCACAGGCATTGATACACATCTGTTCATTCCTCTAGCTTCACTTTAGTGATAGAGTAGCTTGACGCATATGACCTTAGGTCAGTCCTCACTCCGTGGGATCTTGAAGTTGCAGTGAATTGGGGAAAGCCTGCTGGGTTGAGTCTGGCTAGAAAGCCTAAGTTCAAGCTGCTCAAACTACAGGGCGGCATGATAAAGAAAATCAAACCCACTGTATATAATCCAAACTTTATTCAGGACCATGGACAACACCTGTTAAAAATAAATTCAGTTTAAGTCTGAGGGTTAGAAACAATTTCTTTGGTTTCTAGAGAACACAGGTAAAAATGAAGGGGCTTCTCTAAGAAAACTGGTATAGAGGGCTCCTGTGCTGAATTTCAGTCTACTGGGCTTGGGCACTATGCCAGGCCCTTGTGATGTGCTCTGTAGGCTCCCAACAAGCCAGGCCAGGCCCTCTGTCCTCACTGAACTCACAGCGTAGCTGGCAGAGACAAGGAAACCCAAAAAAGGTAGGAAGGAGTGAGCATAAACTCCATTGTGAATTATTTGAAGAGAGTGAAAACTGAAGAGGAGATAATATAAAGAGTAAGAATGAGAGGTAAACAAATGCAGATAAGGGCAAGATGTGGTCCAGGAAAGGACTGGGGAACCAACATTTTCCACAGTTGCTTGCATAAGTCAGCTGCATTCATTGTCTCCCTTATCCTCACATCAACCCTCTGAAATCAGGGTTATTACTCACATGTTAGATATAAGGGAAGTACAACCAAAAGAAATTAAGTAGCTTGCTGCTGGTCATGCAAGTAGAAACTGACACAGACCGAATTCTTTATTTTTTTTAAGATTTTATTTATTTATTTGACAGAGAGAGTCACAGCGAGAGAGGGAACACAAGCAAGGGGAGTGGGAGAGGGAGAAGCAGGCTTCCTGTGGAGCAGGGAGCCTGATGCGGAGGTCGATCCCAGGACCCTGGATCATGACCTGAGCCAAAGGCAGACACTTAATGACTGAGCCACCCAGGCGCCCCTGACACAGACCAAATTCTATCTTATGCAAAAAAGTCAAGCACTTTCTACTGCCCTCTACCCCTTTGCAGGAAGCATCTTGTCACTTCCAGGACACTTCTACCATTGTGAACATACATATTCAAATATATATTTAAACGGGAATCTTCTGAAATAAAAATTCTGAAGAACCACAATTTTGTGTGCATATATCTGAGACTTGACTTCTAAATGGTAGGCACTGTACATATACTCCACCTATTCGTTCTAGACTCAGTGCTCAGTTAATGAACACCAAGTACTAACAGATTATAGACTCAACTAATAAAGGCTTAATTCCTCATATGCATAAGGAATTTGCAAAAAAGATTGTGGGAACAGAGTCAAAAGTCCCAGAGAAGGAACTAGCTCTCGCTTCACAGCTTCTGCTACACTGCCATAAATATTAGAGGGGTACAGATTCTCTGACCACTCACCTCAAATCACATCTAATGTAGTCCAAGATCACTGCTTATTCTGACCCAGATTTTGTCTGCATTTGCAAATACGTTACTATAATGTTAAAAGACCTATGATTTTAAAATAATGAGAATACATTTTACAAATATAAATTGAGGTTTGCAAGGTATAAAGGATTTTCCTGAGATCACATAGTAAGGCTATAACCAGGTCAGGTAAGCACAGAGTTTAATTTAATAATATGGATGTACTCTGCTCAAAGGGATATCTAGAGATGACTGGACCCTACTCAAAACCCTGGTACATCATACAGGATGACAAATGCTTCCCTTTCATACATATGCTCATGTGCTCTCCACTAAACATACATCCATCAGTCCATCCTTCCTGCATTCATGCATTCATTCTGTTAAAATCTTACAAATTTGCCTATGTCCTAGATACTGCACAAATAAGATAAAATGAAAAAATACGATATAGTCCTAGTCTTAAAAAAAAAAGAATTTAAGAAAGACAATGGATATTAAATTACAATGCCATAGAGTAAACAGAGTAATTGTCCCTCACAAGATATTCTGAGAGATAGAAGGAAACTTAAAACCAGATGGAAGGCATCAGAGGTTTCCTAATACACATGCCTGACATGAATCTTCATGGATAAATACTAGTTATCCAAATAAAGAATGAACAAAATAATGTTAAGGGGAAAATCTGCGCTTCAGGAGAAAACTGCATAGTCTACAGCACATTCTTCCAGACTATCTCATTCAAACCATTGGTGGGGTTCTTTTACAATTCTGTAGGTTGTAGATAACTGATAGCAATGCAAAATAATTTCTACCTACAGACATGCAACAATTTCCCCTGGAGTTTAAATGAACCACCTTCTCCCTCTATGGAGGAGGCCAGTTTTTATTCCATTTGCATCTCTTTTCAATATTCCTGATCTATAATAATGTCTCTCCTCTGGATTCTCCTTTGAACTTGTTATAATATCTTACTGGTGCCCTCATTAATGAGTTAAATTAAATTTTTAATATGTGTTCACTTAATATCTGCATGAAGGTCATGATTTTACCTGTTTTTGGAAAAAGGTTCTGTAACAGTATACTCCATAATAAAGAAACGTTATTCTCCATTCCAAGCCAATGTAGTCACCAAATGTCAAAGAAAGAGACATCAGGGTTAAGGTACAATGTGCTGTTGTCATTCACAAAACATTAAATAACTCTCCTTACTTATGAAATGAGAACTATGAGATAGTCCTCCAGAACTCAAGAATAGCCAGTGCCAAACAAGACTTCAACAGGTTTCAGTTCTGTTAAAACTGTCATTATTCTGAACCAGTGGAAATACAGTCCTCAACTTTTTAATATTCTGAGAATCCATAGTGAGAATTTTCTACTCTTAGGAAGAACAGATATCTAGCTGTTTTCTCCACTGCACTGATGAAACAGCAACACAAGACAATGTCAGCTGTAGGAACATTAGAAACAGCTGGAAAGCAAGAAGAAACCCCAGAAGGAAAAAATTCCTTTGTATTTCAAAATATTTTTAACCTATCTTTTCTACTTAGAGTACCAAAGTTTTCTTTAATATACCTTAGGGACAGAAATAACTCCTGATTGGTGATCCGTTAACAATGGAGTCTGCAAATCCATCAAACATTCAACAGAAGTTGTATCATGACTCTTAAAACAGAAACACACAATTAACATATTCTTTTTTCAAAATGGTAGCTGGAATTATGAAAGAGTCAAATGAGATAAAAGCCAAAACACCACAGTCATTCACGCTCAAGACCAGAGTCGATACTGGTGTGATTACGTATCAATGCTGGGGTCATGGATGTCGGCTTCCATCCAGGCACAGCAACCTATCCAGAGCTTGAACAGTCCATAGAAGGGTGGTGCCAGAGGGGTGGATTTGAACATGAAAAGACTACTGGTATGTTTCATGTTCCCCAAAATTAAAAACCAAAGCAAGTCTTTTTTGAATGAATGCTCCACCCACAGAGATGGCCAGAGTCTACATAGGGGAAAGGAAGTGGCAAAGGTCATATGCTTAAGTAATTAAGTGGACTTGAGGTGGTCAAACAGGATACTGTGAGAAACAAATAAGAACTTCAAATCAGTGCCCGAAGAAAACTGAAGGACTGGCAATGATCAAGAAATCTATTTATTGCAGGAGCACCATCACTGCTATCACTGAGAAATGAGTTTAGTTACATATGCACCAAGCATGACATACTTCCAACCGGAGAATATCATGTGTTTTAATCCCTCTTAGAAAAAAAGATTTTTTTTTTCAAAATACAATAACATGTTAGTAATGCTTACTTATTAAGCATGTAGAGACAGTGAAATTGCTTTCTATTTCATTTGATATGTGCAGTCACTTGGATAATCAAGCAATTTCTATCTGTATCACCTTGAAATTATAGGCAGTAACTAAGAATAAAGAGTTAGAATATTATAATTAAAGGTTGAAAGAGGCATAGCTAACTTGTAAAATATTAACCCTGACAGATGCTTTCTAGAGAGTATCTACTGTACAACACCCATTCAGATATTTAATTAAAATCCCTGGTCCACCTAACACGGGTCCATGGGAATAACAGTGCTTCATTATCCAATATGACTTAACACTAATAGATGTGTGCACTCAGTTGAAACAACTTTACCTAAAATAATGTGGCATTACAGAAGGCTGATGAAATTGTGAATTTACATGAAACAGGTCTGCCATGATGGGTACTTGGAAATGTTTTAGGAATAACAAATATGTCTGAGAAAATGCAACTGTCTTCTTCATTTGGATGGAGATGTGTATTTTTTCAGACTATTTAAAAGTAGTATTTGATATTGACATTAACTTTCATTTTGTAATCAGGTATTGTTGGGGGTTTTCCAAATTTCAAGAATTAATTTCTAACTTTACTTAAAATACAGACTATGTGTAATCACATTACTTCTCTGCTTAATGCCTTCAAGGAGACTACCTCACCCCCCCACCCCACCCCACCCCGCCCCCTGTTCCTGATGAGTTGAGCTCAGAATCCTAAAGTTGTATCCTAAACCTTCTTAGTTCTTGCATCAACCTATTTTTCAAACTCATCTTTTATATTCATTTTGTCCCTCCCTGCCCCCATTCCTCTAACTCCGCAGGTAGAGACTCCCCCTATCTTCCATGGTCCCACTCAAATTCCATATTCTTCCTTATCCTTGTTCCACTCCCTTCAGCCAGATGGCAAGATTTAATGACTCTGCTCCTCACAACACCTAAAAAGAATTTGAGCTGTACTTGTTGGTTTTTGTTTTTGTTATCAAATTGGCATTACTTAGCCTCAGCTTAAGTGTATATTCAAATGAATAATGTGTTCTTTTAAAGAAAATGTTGCTTAATTCCAAAATGGAAAACGAAATCTTGACAATGGCCTCCGTTATAATAGCAAGTAGTTTTCTTGCTTTACAGAGCAAGATGTTGGTACAGATCATATTTTTTCTCTGGGGTAGGTGTACATTTCCTTTACTTCCGTTGACTTACTATACTTCCACCTATGTATTTTACCTGTAACTATGACACATCACTCTTTCCCACATTTGAATACAAATCATAAAATTCAGAGCTATGTAAACTGTGACCCAGAGGTTTGTACAGACCGCTGTGCCATGCCTGTTTCCTGAGCACTCTCCTACTGCAATCAGTCACTAAACACAGATTATTAGCATTGTTAACATTATCACCTCTTCTGTTTTCATTGATATTTCTGGATTAAGGAAACAAGCAAAGGTCTGGTGGAGCCATCTCCTTGAATGGGGCTCATTTCTAATCTTTTTCTAAGGGACACCTTTGGCTGCCCTCCCAGAAATGTCTTTCTTCCTAGAGAACAATCAGCCTCAAGGCAAAGATTTGAGTAAAGTGCTAATCTGTGTTCTGATACCTGAAAACACCCATGCCAGTCAAGAATGAGCAACCAGCATACTAGAAAATTGTGTCAAAATTTCTCCTTATGATTTCCACCCACGACTTAGATATCTGAGGGCCTTTTTCCAAAGACAACATTTGTCAAAGAGGTTGTTTGCCAACATGCGAGATGCTCTATTGTTTTTTGAGGTGGTTCTTCAGTTCCCAAAGGCTGATTATTATACCCCTTGAGATGGAAAAGCCTCCTTAAGATAATTAAATAAGCCTTAGAGGTGCCAACATGCCCCCAAAGTCCTAATTAGCTCACTTCATGCGAATATTAATTAATCATTTTGTAGTCTCAGGTGAAGGTTACCATTTTCATTGTAGGATTCCTGGGAACCCTCAAAGTGAAAGAGCATTAATCCACACATCAGAATATTCTCAACAATGTCCCATTAAAAAACCAACCTGCTTTTAGCTCCTAACTAGTGTGCTGTAAGATTTCTTTAATTTTATTTAATTTAAAAAATGTTCTATTAATTACACCTAATAACATCTCTGAAACCTGTCACCTTTTTAGGCTCCAACAGATAATACAGCAAGGCAGGTAGAGATCAGAGGAAAATGTTGAATTGAGAGTTTTGCCTGCATCAGAGTAACGAATCAGAAGCATCTCAGGGAACACAGAAAGCTATCAGAAACCAGAACTATTATTCTAAAACGAGATATAGGTACAAGAGAGACGTGATGCCTGGGTATGAAGCTAATTTTGAATTCTGAATTGAAAAACCACTAAAAAAATTAGCAAGGGACTGCCAATATCCAAGAAGCATTTAAATACAGTGATGTAGCTAATGCTTTCCTCCTATTATTCTTTAATGCACAGGAAGAAAATTATCTGATTTGACAGGAACATCATTTCTAAATTTTTGAAGAAGAGTTAATAATCTTTAAATTCATCCTCTCAAACATGGTTAAAAATTATCTCCCTGGAGAAGCAATACTCTGAATGCCTAATGGGCCAAAGTAGTCCATGCACATCGCAACCCTTCAAGTTGTGCCGGACACCGATGACTCCACTTACCTCCAAAAGGCTGGGGAAACTAAAGTCCATAATTTGATTCAAAGAATATTAATTAGTATTTAACTTTCAGTAAAATTATGATGTTATACTTTAGTGTTATACTTTGCTTAGTTTTCCAAAGCACATTTCTCTTTAAAATGGTGAATTCTGGGGGCGCCTGGGTGGCTCAGTCATTAAGCGCCTGCCTTCGGCTCAGGTCATGGTCCCGGGGTCCTGGGATCAAGCCCCGCGTCGGGCTCCCTGCTCAGCAGGAGGCCTGCTTCTCCCTCTCCCACTCCCCCTGCTTGTGTTCCTCCTCTCACTATCTTTCACTATCTCTCTCTCTGTCAAATAAATAATAAATGGAATATTTTAAAAAAATAAAATGGTGAATTCTGTATAAGGACACAGCAGTCAGGTAACTTCAAGTGTTTCTATTAATTCCTACTTCTTCCAGGACAGACCACTGAATAGTCACAAAGGACATCCATAAGGTTGATATGATACTTACAAAGAAGTTTTGTGTAGTCCACTTTTTCTTGCGAAAACTAACTTATTTAAAATCATTAAATGCTCAGTGAATGAACAGAAATGATGTCCTGAAACAAGAGATTGATACCTGGACTGGAGACATATTGACATTAAAACAAAGAAACTCAGAAATGAAAAGCCCCAGAATAATACAGATGATTTCCACCTTTTTTACTTGGTTAGCAGCAGCTCTTTTGCCTAGGAAGATTTCTTTTAAAATGCATGCTTAATGTATTCTATTCTTTTGTAGCAAACCTTAAAATCATGATGAAAATACCAATAATGTTCTTTACTGACTTGTAAAAATTGTTCTTAATCACAGGCCTTGCTTTTTCCAGAGACATGATATTGGAGATTCATGACTTTATCTCTATCTATACCTTACACTCTCTTCCAATAAGGACTTATGTTGTTGTTGCTTTTGGAGAGGCCAAAAACCAAAATAAACCCCAAAATAAAACATGAAAATTCTGTGTTTTTACACAAAATTTAAATAATGAAATAATATACTATAGGTAAAAGTACAAAATTAAAACTCAATCATTGAAACATGCACGTAAGTCAAAAATAGTCAATACTATCACTGTGATTAAGCTTCAAATTTGGCTGAGTTTCCAAACAGCCAAACAAAACTTGCAACATGATCAGTTAACCACTATCAGAAAAAAATGAATCAAAAGACCACTTTAATGTTTTCCAGTACTTAATTTTCAAAAATGAATCTTTCTTATATTGCATGTCAATGTTATAAGAAAACGGCCATAATAATATTTTCACAACAGATGGATTATAATATTTCATGTGGTCCTTTCTTATAATGGCCTTGTAATAACAGCTCAATGAAAGTGATTCTGCAAGGGGATACTCCATTGTGGTTTACATAAGTAACCTGTGGTAATACAGTGGACTGAGAAATCTTGTTTATAGCAGAGATCTTAATATAGTTAATATCTCTATGAGGCTTGTTTATTTATTTCAAAAAAAAAAAAAAACCTGCTCAATAAAGACTCCAATAGAATGACCATGTGGGGGTTAAATTGTCTTCCTCCTCCTGTAAAGACTTAACCATCTCCTGGAACACACATTAGGATGGGGACTACAGCGATTTCTCCCCATGCTGTGTGTTTGTATGTGTTTTAGTTCATTTGTAAGCTGACCAACTGCTGGGGAATGATGAGTGAGAAAGACTGTCTATGACCAAACAGAGGGAGGAAAGACTTTGAGAGTTCTATATGATCCAAACCAGCTCACCTATCAAAAAGGAAAGCTTTCACAAATAATTAGATAAATAGACTAATAAACCACAGGAATAAGCTATCACAAAAGAAGGATTAGAATTTGCCAATATGCTCATTCCACAGTTTCTGATTCTCCCAGAAATCCAAGAAACACACACAATAACATAATACAATTTTCCACCCATGGATCTAAACAAGATGTAAATTCTTAACTTCAGTATTGGTGAGGTTTCAGGGAACAGGCAGGATCGTATCTTGCTAATGGAAACAAACTGAAAACACAAACTTTCTGGAAGGAAAGTTTATAATAAAAATGAAAAGTCTTAAAATATGCATATCCTTTAACAAACATTTGTTTACTAAGAAATGACTCTGAATGAATTATGATGGACATTTGCTAATAAATATAAAGTGTTATAAATTACCCATGTACCCCGAAGAAGCACAGTCGTTTAAAGTTTTCCAAGTTCAATAGATACTCTATAGTCAACATGGGGAAGAATCAAATGGGGTTTGAGTAATCTTAATGTTTTGTGTGTGACATGTTCTGCATTTTCTACTTTGATAATGAATAAGCATTATTCTAATATCAAAAAGTTCTTAAAATTAATTTTTAAAAGCTAAACTATGGAATAGTTAGAAATAGCTTTTCCAATATTAATTTTAAAAATAAAGGCTTTTTTATTGAGTTATGCTGTTTGAAATGACATCATAAAAACTACTGGGGCTAAAAATAGTGTTACTTTCAGACATATTTCCTTGCAAAATATCTTTGTCAGATCCTTATAAATCACAACATGTTCAACTGCTTCACTTAGCACTGAACAGATTGAAAGATGCTGTACTTCAACATCAGGCTGCTCAAGGAATCTCCAAATCACAGTAATTACGAATCTAACCTCTCTTAAATAAATTAAGAATCAGAATGAAGAAGACTGTTTCATCTGAGGGCTTTGAGGAGCGACTGGAAGGGTTATAAATAAAATTCAATCCTATATTCCTCAGGACCACTGAATAGCCACATTTAATATAAGAAGGGCCTTAGACACATCATCCACTTCTGAATCTTTTCCACATTGTTCAGATGAGAAAACCTTAGCCCAGAAGGAAAGTGAAAGACCACCCAGAGACTTAGGGTCAAAGCTGGGACTGAACCCAGTCTCTGAATGGCAGCCTAGAGCTCACACCACATACTTAGATTCAGCTTTATACCTGGGTTAAATCTCTTACGCAGAATTCTTATAACCACAGTTCCATAATCGCTAAGGGAGCATGTTACAACAGAAATACAATGAGAGCCACCTATGTAATTTAAAGTTTTTTGGTAGCCATATTAAAAAAGTTAGAAGACCTGGGTGACATTAATTTTCATAATATATTTTATTTAACCCAATATATAAAATTAATTATCATTTCAATTTGAATTCAATATAAAAATGAAATGAAATTTTACGACCACTTTTTTTTTAGCACCAAGTCTTTGCATGTCCATGTGGCTTTTACAGTTACTGTACATCTCAATTTGGGTTAGTAAATTTCAAATGCTCAATGGCCACTGGCTGGTGTTTTGCATATTGGATGATGCAGACCTATTGGATGATGCAGACCTACGGTATCATTGATTTTATGACTTTCCTTCCCCAAACACCAGGTCCAGTAATACTTTAGACCTAAAGACAGGAAAATTTCTAAGGAAATCATTTGAAGAAGCTACACCAATAATGAGAAACGCCACAAATACTGAGGTGTAGTATGAAATAGGCAATGCCTTTCTTTTATTGGCTGATGGCTTTAGGTATTAAAATACTCTCTTAACAAGGAATAATGTTAATTCAACTAAGAAGTAATGAAAGCACAGCTAGGATAACAGAGGCCTGGGGCTAACAGAGCTGTGGTCCTTGATCATTCTCCTTTTGGTATTATCTGCTTATCTAAAACCTACTGGCCTTCCCACCATTAAGATTCCCAGGTGCCTTCTGCCAGAGAGAGCTGTTCCCTCCTCAACTGAGTGACACTGCTGTTCTGCTTCATATGTTAATTAGCTCTTCATCTTCAATCCCCCCAACCATATTATAATTGCCTTGATAAACCTTGATCACACTTCACTTATTTCAACTTTCAATCATTGGAAACTAGCACAACATACTGTACATAATAGGTGCTCAGAAAACTTTTACCAGACAGGTAAATACTATCAGTGATGCCTATCCAGAGGTTCATGTTGCCTTCAGAAAACACGATAAGGAGATGAAGTAGGCAGGAAAAAAAGAACCCCTGATAAACCTTTTAGATTTCTAACTAGATTCAAAAGATAGGAATTCAGGGAAAAAGCCACAGATTGGGAATCATGTGGCCATGCTGACCATATTATCTAAAAGTATTCCTACAAATCAGGAAGACTTGACCCCAAATCAAAGGAAACACACACACACACACACACACACACACAAGCCTAACAGCTTATTAGAGTTTCAGTAAACAACCCCATCAGGCTGATATAAAACTATCTTCCCGTGCCCTGATTCAACAACGAATTATTGCTTCAGTGCTTGGTAATCAGAGTACCAAACTTGAGGATGCAACATGTGAAACAGAGATTCTTTATTATTTCTGAACAAAGTTATACTTGGCTTTACACATAGTTCTAGAAGGCTAGAACTATTCACGTGTGCTTTGATTGACATTCTGCTGGGCCAATGCTACAAACTACAAAGCTGATTCCTATTAAACATTGCTGCCTAATTTCTGTTCATTGCTGAGATAGCAAGTAGCCTATAAGCAAATTTCTCAACTTAATTTTCCCAGGAAAATTTATTTCTGGAGAGTGTGAAAATTCCATTTTAGCCTTTCCTATTCAGGCTGTCTTTTTGTCCTCTGGTACCACCTCTGGCAACTGACTTAATTCCAAGTCCAGCAGGTTGGGAGTTGTGTGGTAAAAGTATCTAAAAAATCAACAGAGCTTCCATGCCCCTCAGTCCCAGGTAGCCTTGCTTACCATACTATAAGAGCTCATCAGCACTGTGGTTCCACTCACTGCACTTCTAAATTGATTGGAAATGCCCTGACCCAAGATGGTAGTGTGTAAATATAAAGGCTGTTTCACCACAGAGCTCAAAGCTCCCCACTGCAGGAAGTCAAGAAGGCCATTTTGAAGGCACTGGTGTGTGTCTTACAATAGAGAGCTAACAATATTCTTAGGAATGGCACACATTTCCACTTCCTAAAGATGATCAAAGAAATGCCACTGGAGTTTCTTCAGGATTGTGGCCATGCTCCTCTCCAACAAAGATTCAAGAACATTGCCTTCATAAAATGCCTTTAGAACCAGCAGGATTGGAAGTTTCAGTGTTTTAAAAGGTATAAGAAACTGAAGTCCATCTAGCCGTATTATAAAATTTAATTGTTGCATCCTGATGTGAAGTGACATCTACAAGAGAAATTTTATATGATCTATAAAATCTTAGGAAAATTGATCATTCTTTAGAGAAAGATGGCATAGACTTAAGACTGAGAGACAGCATGGTACTGCAGAGTACACTAAACCAATGGTTAAAGACCCAACTGTCACTTGATTCTTGGCACCTTGGACCAGTTAGCTAACTTCCCTGAGGCTCAGTTTCTGGAAGACCATGGTTCTTAACCAGTTTAGAATCATGGTTGTCTTTAAAAATCTGATGAAAAGCTCTTCTTGGAAATATTTTATGTAATTTTTACTAGGACCATAGGCACCTCCGTACCCCCAAACCCTTCCCTGGACCCAACTTAAGAATTCCTGTTATGGATACTTAAATTCCAGTACTTATCCTCAGAATGTACGTTCTATGATAACAGGGTGTTTTCAGAGCCTAGGACAGTTCCGGAAACCCAGTGGGTGTTCAAAAGGTATTTGTAGCATGTCAGTAAATGAAAGAATGGTTAACCTGTTCAAAGATTAAAGGAAGTTTATATAAAGGAGATGTGCAAGTTGTAGAACATTCTTACAAATATGGTATTGCTTTTGTTAAAGTAATTGTAAGCCACATCTTAAGCTCTGTTCTAATTGACACAGTAAAACATATCATCACAACTTGCTATTTTCCACAAGGTATAATTTTTTTTATACAAGCCTGGAACTTTTTAAATCCATAATATTCAAATTCAAATTTGTTCCTTTGAAAATCTTTATATATTTAATAAATTAATGAATGTTAAAGTCCCCTTCAAGAAATCCTACTTTTCACCTTATATGCTCTATTGATTCAAATGAGATCATTATTATTTGTCAAATTTGGACCTTTGTCAAAATGTCAAAGTTGGACATGTAATTCATCCTCTAATAAATTCTCATATTCAGTCAACAAACTCAACTGCTTGCACTTCCCAAAAGTCTCCCTCCTGAGTTCCTTACCACTTATTTTCCATGACTATGCCTCACCTTGGCCCTCACTATCGTTCATGAAAACACAAAACTGTCCCTCACATCATTAGGATAGCTTCTATCAAAACAGTAGAAAATAGCAGGTATTCTACAAGGATGTAGGATAACTGGGACCTTGGCATACTGTTGATGGGAATGTAAAATGTAGAAAACAGTATGGCAGTTCCTCAAAAAATATGAACATAGAATCACCACATGATCCAGCAAGTCCATTCCCACCCAAAAATATCAAAAACAAGATCTTGAAGAGATATTTAGTAGACATTTAATAGCAGTATTGTTCACAAGAGCTGAAACATGGAAGCAAATCAAGCGTCCATCAAAAGATGAATAGATAAGCAAAATGTAGTCTATACACACAATGAAATTATTCAACCTTAAAAAGGAAAGAAATTCTTTTTTTTTTTTTTTAGAGAGAGAGAATGAGGAAAAGAGCATGCGCAAGAGAGTGCAAGCAGGGGGAGGGGCAGAAGGAGAGGGAGAGTGAGAATCTTAAGCAGGTTCTGTGCCCAGTGGGGAGTGTGTTGGGGGGCTCGATCTCACAACCCTGAGATCATGACCTGAGCCAAAATCAAGAGTCAGACGCTTAACTGACTGAGCCACCCAGGTATCCCAAAACAGAAAGAAATTCTGACAGAGGCTACAACATGGGTGAACCTTGAGGGCACTGTGCAGGCCCTGCCTGTAATGCTCTTGGCCTCTGAAATGCCAAGTGGTCTTCTAATTACCCATCTAGACTTGGTTCAAAGGTCATTTTCCTGCCCACTTCCCCAGTCAGCCAGCATTATAGAAAAAGTACCTCTTCTGTGCTTCCATACTATATATACTTGATTGTAACACTATACTGCATTAAGATTATTCATTTGTGCCCCTCTTCACACTTGTAAGTCTGTAAGCTTCCTCAGAGCAATGCAAGTATTTTGCACATAATATGTGAATTAGGTCAGTGACCAAGTAAAATTAATATACTGCCATTGTAAAGGTGACAAGACCTCTGAATAAGTAAAATTCCCATTACTTACAGTTGCAGACCACCTCATATTTTTTTTTTTTATTAAAGGGATCTAATTTGCCTATATGAAATCCACAGATAAGCATCTCTATGAAGGGGGGCACAAATGACAATGTGATGATGATGAAAAATTATGGAGTGTTTCCATTTGCTAGGTTCTATGTTAATCACTATGTGTTATTTTTGCTGAATTCACAAGCTTCTCCATGAGGCAGGTATTATTGTCCCATTAGACAGAAAACTGAGGTGCAGAGAAATTAAATTATTTATAGTGCCCTATACCTGGTAAGTAGTGAAGACAGGATTCTTTTGACACACAGTATTATTCTCAAACTCCATGCCAACTATCAATAATCAATTCACAAAAATCTTTCCTGAGAAGATCTAGAAAAGGCTATTAAGAGACATGACATGTTACAAAGCATTGCCTTCAAAATCTAGTGACAGATTAATCCGATGCTACAGTAATCAAGTGTCATACTCTCTTTTTCACAGAATCCAAGAGAGAATTTTTATATCTTCATTTCTCACATTTTAAGGCAGTGCAAACTACAATATTGTTGCCTCCACCTGGAAGTGAGTTTCTCAAACCATACAATGATTCAAATGTAAACCCTACGAGGGAGAAAATTCCAACACCATATTGAAAAATATACCTGATTTAAAGAAAATGGACCTAATTCCCACATTTCCCATTTGTAGATTAGAGATCCCCAAAAGCTTGCAGCAGAATCCATTCTCTTCATTGACACAGGCCTCCCATTGCCCTTTCTCTCCCATTCTTCGTCTCTGCTCCTTGCTGATCAGTCTAGATATTCTACTTTCTCAGGACTCTCCAGTCTCTCCCCTTCTTCTCCCTCAGGCCTGCTATTTCTATAACCTTCTTCATAAATCTCAGGTTTCACACTGCTGTGCCTTTGGTCCAAAAACGACCCTCTTCCCAGAGTGGGGCCTCCTCCCTGCCTGAACGTGGCACCTTCAAGCTGCTTCTATCCAGTTGTGGGAGCTCAGCTCCATCCAAACAGTCCTGTCTCATGCCCAACGCTTATCAACATTAGGCCCATTCTTCAATCTCAGTCCAAATCTTTCTTGCTCGCCTTGTGGTCCCAGACAAGGCACTTAATTCTCTGTGGTTCATAGGATTTATATAAGGATTGAGTGAGATAATAGGTGTGAAAAGTTACTTAGAATAATGACTGGCCTCTGAGAGCTCAATAAATACTTCTGTTTTAGTTATTTTATTATACTTTGTTTCTTTTAAGAGGCACTTCCAACAACTGCGGAGAGAACAGAGATGGTTAAAAACATCAGTTCTGAAGAATATACAATGGGGAAAGCTCAGTCTCTTCAATAAATGATGTTGAGAAAATGGGACAGCCACACGTGGAAGAATAAAACTTAACAACTACCTTATACTATATACAAATATCAACTCAAAATGGATAAAAGACTTAACATAAGACCTGAAACCACAAAACTCCTAGAAGAAAACGTAAGTGGTAAGCTCCTTGACATCAGTCTTAGCAATGATTTTTTGGATTTGATGCCAAAAACTAAGGCAACAAAAGCAAAAAAAACCAATTGGAATGATATCAAACTAAAGCTTCTGCACAGCAAAGGAAACCATCAACAAAATAAAAAGGCAACCTACCAAATGGGAGAAAATATTTCCAAATCATTTATCTAATAAGGGGTTAGTATCTAAAATACACAAAGAACTCACAAAACTATATAGCAATTTTTTTTTAAATGGGCATGGACTATTTAGGTCCATGACATTTTTCAAAAGAAAGATATTCAAATGGCCAACAGGTCCATGAAAAGGTGCTCAATATCACTAATCATCAGGGAAATGTAAGTCAAAACCACAATGAGCTATCACCTCACACGTTAGAATGGCCAGTATAAAAAACACAAGAAATAACAATAAAGAAAAGGGAACCCTGTTCAACTGTTGGTGGGAATGTAAAGTGGTATGGCCACTAGGTAAAACAATTTTTCCTCAAAAAATTAGATTAGAACTTCCATGTGATCCAGCAATTCCAATTCTGGACAATTATCTGAAGTAAATGAAAACACTAACTCAGTTAAGATACATGCACTCTCATGTTCACTGCAACACTGTTGCAATAACCAAGGTATGGAAACAACCTAAGTGTCCATGGATAGATAAATGGATAAAGAAGATGTGGTATATGTATGCAATGGAATATATTACTCAGCCATAAAAAAAAAAAAATGAAATCTTGCCATTTGTGACAATGAAGATGGACTCTGAGGGCATTATGCTAAGTGAAATGGGTCAGATAGAGACAGGCAAGTTACCATATGATCTCACTTAATATATGGAATCTTTAAAAAAAAAAAAAAAACCTAACTTGTAGATAGAATAGACTGGTAGATGTCAGAGGCAGGCAGGGATTGGGGGTGGACAAAATGGGTGAAGGTAGTCAAATGGACAAACTTCCAGCTATAAAATAAGTTTAAGTCATGGCAATGTAATATGCAGCATAGTTAATGATACTGTTAATAATACTTTATTGTATTATTTGAAAGTTGCTCAGAGAATAGATCATAAAAGTTCTCAACATAAAACAAAAATTATGACTACATATGGTGATAGATGTTAACTAGACTTATTGTGGTGATCACTTCTGTAATGTATACAAATATCTAATCATTATATTATACACCTGAAACTAATATATTATGTTGATTATATCGCAATTAAAAAACAAAATACCGGGGCGCCTGGGTGGCTCAGTCGTTAAGTGTCTGCCTTCGGCTCAGGTCATGATCGCAGGGTCCTGGGATCAAGCCCCACATCGGGCTCCCTGCTCCGCGGGAAGCCTGCTTCTCCCTCTCCCACTCCCCCTGCTTGTGTTCCCTCTCTCACTGTCTCTCTCTGTCAAATAAATTTAAAAAAAATCTTAAAAAAAAAAAAAATACCAGTTCTGCATCACTGAGACATGAGCCTGCCACTCACTATGGTAGGACCTTAGACATGTCACTTAACTTGTTTGGCCATAGTGTCTTCTGTTATCCCATAATGTCTACACCAGAGGGGTCCTGTGGGGTTCACAGGGAATACTGAGCACAAAGCATGTGTCCCTGGGACTAGTACAGAGGAACTGTCTACTCTCTATAAATATTAAGTAGCTGTCATCATTACCCAGCCCCAAAAGATCGTGACTTTCTCTAAACTCCTAAAGAATGATTTTCCTTTACTCACACTAAATGACATCTTTTTCTCTGTTTCACTTGTGGTAGTTGTACCCTTCCAGCTAGGTGTGAGTTCGCCCAGAATATTCACCATGTTTTAGATTTCTTCTGAACTCTCCACGTCCCCCAGCAAATAGGAAAACATGAGAAATGTAAATGCCAAAGAACCACTGATCGGTCATAGTTGAGCATCACCAATACATGCTATTAAAGTGAATATGGTTTATTTATATAACTGTTCATCTGTTTGAGTTCAAAACAACATATAGGTAATAAATTGTCATTATCTTGTCCTTTTCAGAGGTGCAGGGAATTGAACATATTTAATAGCAAATTTATATAAACATGGAACATCAAAAACATGTAACTGCATGTAGGATAACTAAGAATATTAGAGATAGTGGACACAACACAGGGTATAAAAATTCTATAAATATCATTATTATCAGTGTTAAAAAGTCCTTGTTCTATTTTTTTTGTTTTTTTTAAAGTCCTTGTTTAAAAAAAAAACTAAACTATGATGAAAAAATATAACTTACAAAGCTAAATTTCTGAAACTTGTTCAGTGAAATATCTTGACTAGCATTAATACTTAAATCCTCTGAGCTTATATTAAAAACTCACACACAAGTGAACAAAGAAAACAAAACTGGCCAATACCTGCACTCTCAATTTCTTACTATGGATACATCTGTGTAACCTCTGACCCCATGGTGAAAAAAACTATTGAGAACCAGTGATGACAAGAAAAGGCTCAGATGACTCCACTCTGAGATGGAGACAAGAAGTCTCCCATCATATGCCATTTAAGCACAATTCTGTGTGGGTGAGGTGGGCTAGTTGGGAGTATTTCTGTCAAAGCATCACCTGTTCGGCCCAGAGAAGAGTCTCCAAACAGAACAATCTCATGAACAGCTCTCTTGAAGCCAAGTCTGGTTCTGAAGCTCCAAGTGTCTTAGGACACAAGAATACAGGTCACAAAAGCAGTTACAATCTCAAAGTGGAGGCTTCTGTTCATCAGTGAAGATGCATAGAGACCTGGGGTCCTGAGCTGCTTTCAGAGTGCCTCTTGGGTCCTATGATTTGCAAGTGGAGGGCTCCTACTGAGCCACTGGATAGAAACCTCAGAATCCCCTAGACAGAGTGAGGCAGGTAGGGCTGGCCCACATCATCTGCTCCAACAAATGGCCATCGGTACTTTCCATCTTGGGAAAACATAGCACCAAGAAGCAAAGTTTTCATTGATGGAGCCACTTCTAGAACATTTCCTGCTTAGGGAAAGGAATTTTTTTTTTTTGGCAGCAGCAGATGTGCAGACCAGAGCACTAGAAGTACAGAAATTGTTCTATGGAGCAATGGACTGTCTTATGAATAAGCCCCACAAAGGGCAGGCACTACATAAATTAAATCAATGAGTGTTTATAAGTATTGCGCCCTTTACATGAATAGAAGGCACCAAGAATATGGACGTGATATGGTAACCTACATTTTCAAACTACATATTTGCAGAAAGCTTCCTTGCAAATATGGTTTTATTTATTTCTTCCATTAAGCCTGGAAGAGAAAGAGAAGGGCTTTTAAAGTGGCAGAGCACCATGGTTATGAGGAACATTTTGGAATTGGGACTCCTGAGTTTGAATCTTCATTCTGTCCCAGACCACACATTTTATGACCTTGACCAATGACTTAAGCACCCCAAGATTGTTTCCTCACCTGCAAAATCGAGGGAATTCATCTCTTCTCATGATGTCACTTGATGGTTAAATATAATAATGTATGGGAAATCCCCTCACTACATGCCTGATAAGAACTTTAGGAAACTTTCTCCCTGTTAATGATAGAGGTCTCGTACTGCTCGCAGAGCCGCCCTACATCTCAGATCCCACAAGGCTGAGCCCTTGTTGTCTCAATTTCTCCACAGCAGAGAAAAACAAACAAGCATAGCTTTTCCTTCTCTTGCTCAGTAATGAAGAGTCAAAAAACAGCACACCTCACATCAGTAGTGATATGACTAAGTCAAAATAAAGATTCTTGCTCTGCTTCTACTCTGCCCTGTGTCTCAGGGACTCCGTATTAGCTGGGCTGTCCTGGGTCTTCCACAGAGCCAATGTTCAAAGGAGGCTTGATGAGGATGAAAGGCTGACCCCAGCACCTTGATCTCACCTATCACCCCATTTCCCTTGATCAGAGCATAATATTGTCCCCTAGAAAGATGGGAATCCCTCTCCTCCAAATTTCCCCTGTAAAATTCTGTTTGGAGAGCATGCATTCCTTTGTCTTGTGAAGGCCTACACAGTAACCAACCTTGGCCAGGCTTCCTTCAATGTGAATGAAAGCACTTTCCACGAGTGTAAGAGATTACATATCATGCCCACTGAGGCCTGAATGAAGGAGGGCTTTGGTGGGAGATGCTCCAGATGAAAAGATGTCAGAACAGGACCCAAAATCTCTCTCTGCATGCAGAGCTTTCCAGAACCCTGGCCTTTTGTCCATATGCCAAAGACATGCACTTTGTAAAATGCTCAACTTCCTCAAGTTCCTAAAAACCCTAAAAATCCTGAGCCTGACTGAGAATAGGAATGAAAGGAGGATAGAGTGTAATCCTCTGTCTCCTGGGCAGAACACAAAGCAGGCCATCCCCGGGGAATCAAGAACCCTAGGCCTGTGTAGGCTTGCCATTCTGAGTTTTCTTTTCTTACATTCTTAGAAGTAATAATACATCTCGTTTTGTAGCTCAGAATTTTCTATATTACTTTTTCTCATATGACTAAACACATATTAACATTTCATTACCACCTTCTATTCAAGTATCTCTGGTGGATAAAGGCAAAATAGTAATAGAGCTTTTAAAGAAAATGCATATTTGATACATCTACATAATTAGCTGGGAGTGGTGGTACATCTTAACGAAACTGCCGTTAAACTGTAAAATCAACTTCATACTTGAAACTGAATAAGGAAAATGCAGGCTGCAGCATTTCGTTTTGTGGGGCTGACAAAACAGCACTCTCCACATAGGTCCCTGCTTTTGGAGAACACAAGGTCTAGACAGGCACATGCCTTGCACTGAAAACTGGCTGAAAGGCTGTATCGAAACAATCAACCCTGACTCACCAAAATACCCACCGCCAGTTTTGCCTTGCATTATTCGTGATGATGTTAAGTGTGCCCAGGGATATCATTTTTAAGTCACTAACGCTTTTTTTGTGAAATCAAATTTTGCTCCACTTGGAGGCTGCAGGAAAAATGGAGATCAAAATGAAGAGACTACCAGAGGTGAAGCCAGAGCAAAGATGATGGGACCGCTGGGCTCCAAGTCTGTGCATGAGGCAAATACATGGGTGGCCATGAACTGGAGTGGCTTTGCACCAAGTGCCATGGCCCTCCCCTTAGATAGACTTACTCCTCCTAGCGAACCAGGGAAAAATTCAAAGTGATATATAATTTATCTTCCAAAAAGGCACATTCAATAGATATTTGTTGTCCTCAAAGATTTTCGTATTTTTGTATTTAGTATGCCTACCTAATATTCATCGCAAACAAGTTCTCACTGAACACTCTTTTCAGAACAACTTTGTTTACAACATCTATCCCTCACCTTCCTAGCATCTCACCTTTGTCTAACTCACACTCCTCATTTGGGTCAAGTTCAAGTGGCTTTTCCCGACCTCCCAGACTATATATTAGCACCATTCCCTCCCTAAGGGTTCTAAGAGCATTCAGAGCAGCCTTTGTATTGCAAGGGAATAACCACCATGTAACTTTCTGTGTAATGCTAATTCCTCTTGTCAATTCAGAAGCCTCATGAGGACAGCGATATTGTTAGTCTTATTCATCCTGGAACCCCCAGAACCAGCATGGTGCCTGACAAATGGTAGGCGATCAGTAAACAGCTGTTGAATAAAATAAAGGATTATCGAATAATGAATAAACCTGTAACTGAGAAAGAGAGAGAAAAAGAGGGAGGATCAGGTTAATCTTTCTTTCACAATTTGTTGAAAAAAACACCTAAAACTCATCAGTTTTTCACAAGAGACTCTTAAGGACAGAAAACAAACAGGGTTGAAAGAGAGAGGTGGGTGGGGGCTGGGCTAGATGGGTGATGGGTATTAAGGCAGGTGCTTGTTGCGATGAGCACTGGGTGTTCATTGTCAGTGATGAGTCACTAAATTCTACTCCGGAAACCAATATTACACTATAAGTTAACTAACCAGAATTTAAATAAAAATTGGGGAAAAAAACCTGGAAAATGTACATACTGGGTCTTCCCATAGTTAGTATTAGATTTGGTATAAATACGGGTGGAAGAAATAGCCAAAATGTTCCACAGATATAATTGTATGCTACTTGAATCTCACATAAGAGATCTGCTAAGTTAGAAGAACAATTTAAGAGGATTTTTAAAAAGAACTCAGCAGTTTTTAATAAAGGATCCAATCATTAGTATCAACTGTCATTCAAGATGACAATAGGTAAAGAAGGTGCCATATATGGGCTGACATTGTTTTGTGAAAAGGCCCATGAGGTTGTTCTCCTGTTTCATCATTTCTATTCTTCATTATATCAAAAATATTTCCCAGGGCACCTGGGTGGCTCAGTTGGTTGGGCGACTGCCTTCGGCTCAGGTCATGATCCTGGAGTCCCGGGATCGAGTCCCGCATCGGGCTCCCCCTGCTTGGCGGGGAGTCTGCTTCTCCCTCTGACCCTCCACCCTCTCATGCTCTCTGTCTCTCATTCTCTCTGTCTCAAATAAATAAATAAAATCTTTAAAAATATATATATATATATTTCCCAGAGTAAAATAGTAAAAAAATTAAAGGCCAGGATTAAAATAATAAGACAAAATACCATCTACTCACAGACTATCCACATTAAAAAATTCAAGAAAATCAATAAATAAGTCATTATAATTAATAAGATTGTTCAGCAAGGTTGCTGGATACAAAATCAATACAGAGAAAACAATTATATTCCTTTGCATCAGCAACAAACTATTAGGAAACCTGATTTTAAAGAGTTACATTTATAATAGCACAAATAACAGGTATGACTAAATCTAATTAATATATACATAATAAGACTTCAGAATAAAATAAAAAAACTTATTGAATGTCATTAAAAAAATGAGAAACATATTATGTTGATATATCTGAAGGCCCAATGGCAAATCTTACAAATTAATCTATCAAAATAATTTCAATCAAAATTTTACCAGCAATTTTCATGGAATTTAAAGTAGAAGAAGAAGAAATAACTTAATGGATATCAAGTTTACTCTAAAGCTAGAGATTAAACAGTGTATACAGTTAAAGGGATAGACAAATAAATCCAAACAGAATAAATGGCCTTAAAATAACTGCATGTTATCTATGAGAGCTTTGTATATAATAGGCTACAACTGTGTGAGCAAAAGATGGATTATTCTATGAATGGTGCATGAATAACTGGCTATTTATGTAGAGGAAGAAAAAAATCAGATCTCTGCTTCCCTCCAAACAAAGTAAACTAAGAAATTTCCGATGGATTAATAACTTAAATCAGATAAATATTTGAACTTTTAGAGTACAATATAGAGAATACAATGATGACATAAAGATAGGGACCCAATAAAGGACAAACTATAGAGGAAAAGTAAAACATATCTGAAGACGTTAATATTGAAAACTTTTATAAGGTTTTAAAACCTATCATAAGCAAAGTGAAAAAAATTTTTTTGAGAAAAAATGCATTTCAGAAAGATAGAAAAAGCAACTTTACTGGGACCACTCACTTAAGGTGTATCTATCAGAAAATCAAATTAACAACAGAATGATTATGACTTTATTGAGCAATTCTCTAGTGCTTGTTTTGAGAAATATCATAGCTCATAAAGAAGATTAAGAAAAAACCAGCTATCTTCTTTGCCATGCATTGGTCAAGTTTTATCATGTCTCACTGAGAGGCTGAACTTAAAAATGTTCATTAAGCTCTATAATGTCTTCTTTTTTATTACTGAAGTATAGTTGACACACAATGTTATATCAGTTTCAGGTGTACAACATATTGAAAGTTCAAACTTTCTCATCTTTTAAGGGCATCAATCATACTGGATTGGGGCACACCCTAATGACCTAATTTTAACTGACTCACCTCTTTAGAGATCCTATCTGCAAATACAGTCACATTCTAAGGTACTGAAAGTTACAGGACCTCAACATAGGATTTTTGGAGGAAACAATTAAGTCCATAACACAGTGCCTATGAAAATTCATTACGGTGGACAAAAGGATAGTTCTTTTTGAAGTTTATAACATACAGTATGATATTAGCTTCAGGTGTACAATGCAGTGATTTAACAATTCTATACATTACTCAGTGCTCAAGAAGGAAAATATCCTCTTAATCTCCCCCTTCACCTATTTCACCCATCCCCCTACTCACCTCCCCTTTGGTAACGATCAGATAGTTCTGTATAGTTACGAGTCTGTTTTTTGGTTTGTCTCTTTTGTTTTCCCTTTGTTCATTTGTTTTCTTTCCTAATTCCACATATGAGTGAAATTATATGGTATTTGTCTTTCTCTGACTGACCTAGTTTGCTTTTAGCATTATAACCTCTAGGTCCACCCATGTTGTTGTAAATGGCAAGATCTCATGCTTCTTTTTATAGCTGAGTGATAGTCCATTATGTATATATCACATCTTCCTTATCCATTCATCAATCACTGGGCACTTGGGCTGTTTCCATATCTTAGCTATTGTAAATAATGCTACTATGTGTTAACTCAGGGGCGCATGTATCTTTTTGAATTTTCTTTAAGTAAATACCCAGCAGTGGAAAAAGGATAATAGTTCTTTAAACCCCACCAGACATAGCTGCAAAAATACGGGATTTGTTCATGTATGGTCAGGTTAATGATGACTACTTCATACTACTGAAGTCACATAAGTGGATGGGAAGAAAAATTATAAAAGAATTGAGTAAAGAATTCCTCATTCCTGCTCAGAAACTTTATTCCTTTCATTTTCCCTCTCTCCCGTATCATCAGTCACTTTCTCTCTACCAGATAATCCCTGTCACTATGTCAATATTCCCTATTATTGTGTCTTCCAATCTTTTTAAATTGTGATCCACACCACAAGATGCATTTTATATTATAATTCAGTATACACCTACATGTGTGTGTAAATATGTAACTATTTGTAAATATTTATATGTTCCATAAAAATAGAAGTCTCAACTTTAGCACATAAGATGTACTCTGATATTTTTTTGTTCTAGTTAATTTTTTAAATGATGAATGCACCAATACAATTAGGCTCACAAACTTAAGTCTGATAAAATGCCACTCTAGGGTATCATTTTTTTTTTTAAAGCAAAACAAAAACTTCCATTACTCCATATGCCCTCCATCAACCTTCCCATTTCCCTGCATCACCCCATTTCTCTGCTGCCCTTCTCAGCTGAACTTCTTACAAGAGAGGTCAACAAACACTCTCTCCACTTTTTCACTTCCCATTAAACAATTCAAATCACTCCTGGTCTCTTCCCCATCCTCTTCACTAAGTCTCTTCCAATGATCACCAACAACCCCTATGTTGCCAAATCCAATGAACACATTCCAGTCAGCTTTCTCAACCTCTAAACAATCCTCAACAGAATTAGTCCTTCTGTCATTCCTAAAAATACACTCATCTCTGGACTTCTGAAACAGCACTGACACCTGGTTTTCCTACCTTGCCATCTTCTACTTTACCACAGTTGAGGATCATCTGGTCCCAACCCTGGAACCCAACCTCTTGCTAATTTATATTCTATCCAAGATGCTGTCAAAAACTAGGTTACATATCACTTATAGTCTATAGAGTCCCCAGTGTTTATTGCTCTGGAATTCTTTATGATCAAATCATACACACACACACACACACACACACAAATCAATTGCCTATTTGACATCTCCATTTGTATATCTTATATGAGACTCAAATGCAATACATCCAAACTCACGATTTTACCCATAAACCTATTGACCTTCCAAGAGTTCTCAGGAGCTCCTGCCGTCTTCATTCTCTTTCTCTCTCCCTACATGCAATTTACCAGCATGACCTGTTTCTTCTCTCTTCAAACTGTATCTCAAATCTCTTTCTTGGACTATTATGATTCTTCTAATTAATCACCTACTATTTCACATGTCCCTACCACACATTATTTTCCACAAAGCAACCAAATTGATCTTTTTAAAAAGTGAATAAGTTAATACCATTGTTTTCCTCTTCTTTCAAGCATATAGTCAAAAAGCCTGGCACTTAACTAAGCACTCAACACTTTTTTTTTTTAAAGAATGATGACATAATGTGTTTGCCATTCAGCCTTGAGAGAGACAAAGGAAGCTGAAACAAATGTTTCAGAACTCTTCTTACATATGTGGCTAGTGGAAAGGAGAGAAATAAAAAGGAATTTATATAAAAGAGCCATTTCTGGAATGTTCTGATGTAGCTCAGTGAAGTCAATACCATATATCCTTTCAAATTATTTGGATTATAAAAAATTGAACTGTCACTCTATATATGTGCAAGTCATCTTTCAGCTATTTAACAGAAATGCTAGAACTAAAGTTGGCATGTATGTCCATGTTTCTGGAACCAGTGGAAAAACTTGGAAGATGAATACTAACAGTTGTATAATAGCATGGGTTGCCACTTATTATAAACACTCTGGGGACACCTGGGTGGCTCAGTCAGTTGAGCATCCGACTCTTGGTTTTGATTCAGGTCATTATCTTGCAGTCGTGGGATCGAACCCCGTGTCGGGCTTTGCTCTCAGTGCGGAGTCTGCTTCAGATTCTTCCTCCCTCTTCCTCTGCCTCTATTTTTTTCTCTCTCTTTTTTTCTCTCTCTCAAGTAGATAAAATCTTAAAAAAAAAAACACTTCGTATTTCATGGAATCCTCACCCCCAAAATTGGCATTTTAGGATTATTATTGCCTCCAATTAAATAAGGGAACTTGGGTTCATAATTATAAAGCAACATACCCAAGAAATGTTTTCAATCCCCGCTGAAGTCCTGCACTACTTCTAACCCTAATGGTAGAGAACTCGGATAACTGCCAGAATATCCCAAATGACCCCACACCTGATATGTAAGATGTACATGAGCTCTTCCAAAAATTAAGTCTATTTTCCAACATGCATATAAGAGGACTTAAAACAGCCTGGTAACTATGTGATCACTGGAGTAAAAGTTGTTCTAAACTGAGAGACAGGTAAAGACAGAAGGGGAGCAGACCAAGTGACTGAGTTATTTTATTGCTGACGGGAGTATAGAATGAAGCCTTCAAACACAACGAGACAGTCGGCATATTGCTTAGGGACACCTGTAAGGAAAGCAAGGTAATGATGGATACCAAATCAAGATATCAGTGGCCTTTTGGGGGGTTTGGGAGGGAAAATGTGATTGGAGAAGTCCATCGGGGAGCTTCAGTTCAGAGCAACTGTTCACTTTCTCACACCTGGAATCTACTGAACTTACAATATGACTCAGGTTTTTTGACTTGAAGAATTTTTACTATTCTAGTATATATTTACTATATTTACTATTGTGTACTGGATAGCTCTAACAACACTTCATCTGTGGAAATCTGTTAGCATGGAGGGGTGGGAAAACCCTAAGGATCTGGGTCTGAATTTATCCCCTGAGCATTTCGTGAACATGACAAGCTCCTTATTATCTGAGCCTCTATTGTCTAACCTGTGAAATGCGGAAATGAAAACTGCATCCAGCGTAATTATGGAGAAAGTGCCTAGCCCATGTTCAGAATATCACAGGCCTCCATTCCCATCAGTTTTACTGAAGCAGCAGACCAGGCCTTTTGGTCTGGATTTCAAGTGAGAGGAAAAGGTTACATACTGATTCCATTTTGCTCCTGATACAAAGTAGGATGTCATGTTTGGCGTCACGTGCACCAAACATACTAATTGCACCATATACCAGCACCTAGAAAATGAGGACAGAGAGAGCTGTACTCCTCACTGGTATTCAGCCTCGGATCATTCTACATAGCTCCTTTATGAGGTAGGATTTCTGCCGAATCCAGGAGTGCTCCCTCTTTTCTCTCAATCTGGGAGAAAGGCATAGGGTTTAAGAGGTGGACAGCTGCTGCGTTATGTCTACTCTGCCCATTTTAGTATGTGACGTTTTATGGAGGATGACATTGGCATCTAAATGTGCAGGCCAAAGGCAGTAAAGATGTAAACAGGTGAATACCGTGGACCCTTGGTTTCTTAGCTCCAATTAAAGTCCCATGCAATGGTGTAGCTCAGTTTTGAAATAGAGGTTTAAATTCTCCAAGATGTCTCTTGAGGGCCAGTGCCAACGAAGAGCCATGCTATGAAGCCAGGGATGTTTTTATGGAAAATGTTGCAGATAAGAACAACTGCTTAGGTTGTTTGGTCCGTGGCACCATTTCCATCAGTGCCCTGCTGAGTCAGATGACTTGGGAATCCCTCCTGCCATCAGGATTCTGTGCTGTGAATTTGCTTCTTACTTCAAAACAAAATTATCTTGACTCTCAACCTGGGGTTTGCTGTAACTACTGTCCAAATGTCCAAAATTTGACTCTGTATGCATGAAATGTGTATTTTAAGTATTCAGTCTCTTAGATCCTTAGCAGAGGTGTTAAAAATATCTGGAAATGGAACTTCCTCCTCATCATGTTGCCTGCATAAGCCATGGTGGCATAGTCCAAAGAGAGTCTTTTCCATTCTGAACTAGGGTGCAGGGGAAGAACATGTTTCCAAAAGGCACCTTCAAGTGATATGAACCCAAAGTCGGACCATGAGTCACAGACGCAAGCAACCCCCATGTCTCCATGAAAGGAGCATAAGCTGGAGGGCTACGCAGCCCTCCTAGTGCAGAAGATCACACAGTAACTAGGAAAACCTGCACAGGCACTGATTTGCAATTGTCCTCAACTTTTAAATAAGTGAGTATTTATATTTTTAGGCCACATTTAGTGCCCAGACTCCACAGGTGTGGATACTGGGTGCATACAAAGGTAGTAGGATTCATGAAGGTTTTATAAGACAGGATTCAAAAGGTGAGACAAATATTGAACAGGGACAGGATGCCTCTAGAAGCCCAAAGACAAGGCAATTTGGCTTTTAGAGAAACGAGGTGTGCCAGGCCTGAGGTAATGAGATCTCTGGAGTAACATTTTATCTACAGACAGACACAAAGACAAAAACATATTTGGCAATTGCAGACAAGATTTGAAGGCTGATCTGAGGCCTTGTTAGTCAGTTTTTCCTTATTTTATATACGAACAGATGTTTTGTCCTATTAAGGGTAAGTGATACAGTGAGAGGGAAATGCAGGTAGGAAGTATCGCAAGAAGAGCACTGGTCCAAAAGGAGATTTTAAAATTTGCAAACAATGCATCATATGTATGTGTGCAAACCTATACAAAGGTTTTGCAAAGGGCTCCAAATCAAGGAAAACTATCCTCAACGTAACTAATCTCATCACAATGCTGTTACTGTAACCCCCTCCTACAACCAGAGGAAGGAACTTTATGAGGTCCCGGCCCCATACATATCCTGAGGGCAGCCATAGTTATTTCTAGGAATACAGATACTATAATACGGAATAATCGGTCACCTTGATATTTTAGGAATTCGAAATCCACTTTCCTCTTAACCTCCTCCTTTGGGTAATAGGATTTTTTTTTTTTTTAAATCAGAAAAATAGGGACACCTGGATGGCTCAGTCGGTGAAGCATCTGCCTTTGGCTCTGGTCATGATCCCAGGGTCCTGGGATCGAGTCCCTCATCGGGCTCCCTGCTCAGCTGGGGAGTCTGCTTCTCCTTCTCCCTCTGCCTGCCACTCCCCCTGCTTGTGCTAACTCTCTGTCAAATAAATAAGTAAAATCTTAAAAAATAATAAAATTTTTAAAAAATAAATCAAAAAATATCAATACAAGAAGAGATCATTTAGGTTTTTTCAGTTTAGAAAGCAAGGCTAAAAAGTCATTTGCTTTATTATGTATAAAAATAGTGCACTTGGGAGTAACACCCACATCTTTATCTTTCCCTCCCCTGCCTTATCCCTCTCTCTACATTCCGCCTTTTCCTCTCCTTTCTTCTTCCTCTTCTTTCTTTTGTTTTTCTTATCTTTTCCTTTTTAAAACGTATGAATCTGAAGGACAGTCTTAGAAGCTTTCATCCAATGTTAGCAGAAATAGGTTTTTAAAACATGGTCTTTGTCTTCATTGTAACAGAAATTTGTCCATGAAGAATTGTTTTCTGATTCAGAGTAGAGGAAAAAAAGAAACCGCGGAATACAGGACAATGTTTCTTTAGTTTTAGTTTGGAATTTCTAAATAACATGGTCAGGATATCATTAAAAATCTTAAACAAATTCACAAATTGAATAAAATTATTTTAAAGGAGGAAGAAAACAGAAGAGCAGCTATGCTCTCATAAGACCACTTAAAAAAAAGAATCAGTTTTAGTAATTTTGCAACAGAAATTATCATATTGCAATGTACTGCATTAATTTGAGATTTTCTTTCAAGTTGCTTATTAACCAAATTTCATACTGAACTGTTAGTGCTTGCTACAGATGTAAAATTAGTAAGTTAATATATTCATTTTTGGAGCTTTTGGTGAATAGATTAGTCTAATAATATTTTCTATTTTATTCATCTTTTACTCTAGAATAATTATAAGAAAGAATCTACTGAAGAGGCATTCAGGTTGAAAATATTAATCATTTAATGATTTTCTTATATTTATTTTGATGGTATTTTATACTATTTTCCCTGATGGAGAAATCACTTCTTTCTCTATTTGCATTTATGACTCCTTTCTTACCAAATATATCAATTACAGAGAAGTTAACATCAATATGAATCAATAAGGAAGTCACCGTTTCTGAAATGACCCCTGCTTCTTATGTCAAAGAAAATAAACACAGAAAAGCATACAGGGAAGATTCCACCTGAACTGAAAGCCAAGGAAACCCAAACAGTCTGAGCTGGAGCAGATGACTCTCTATGAATGCTTTAGAGGTTCTCCTCCAATTTTAGGATTAACTAAAAATGGGTAAAAAGCATGACTGCCAGCTTCACATTGCAAAAGCCATCCTACATTTTCATATAACAGTACGTGTCTAGTTATCTTAATGCTGCCCTCGGCATTCAATCCATTTGTTCATTCAGCAAATAACTTTCAAGAATATACTTTATGTCACCCACTGTTTGGGGTGGTTGGAATACATGAGTGAACCAAATGAGTAAAGATCCCTGTCCTCATAAAATTCATATTGTAACGGGGAAAGGCGGACAATGCACTGATTTACTTTGTAAATCAGTAAACTGCATAGTTTATTAGAAGGTGATTAGTACTGCAGAATGAAGAAAAAGGAAATCAGTGTAAGGAAAATCAAAAGTGGGGGTAGTAACAGACTGCAGCCAACAGACTGAGTTCCTTTCTCACTAAGAAGATGGCATTCCATTAGCGATGTGAGGAAGGAAGGCATGCACCATGTGGATATCCGTCCGGGGTCTTTCAAGTGGAAGGCACAGCCAGGGCAAGGCCTAAGGTGAGAACATGACTGGCGTGTCCAGACAGATGCAGCTGAGAAGAACAAGCAGGTGGGAAAACGGCAAGAAGAAAGAAAAGGATCCAGATCACGCGGGGCTTTGTAGCCACAAGAAGGAGTTTGGCTTTTCCTCTGAGTGAAACAGGAGCTATGACAAGATTGGACCAGAGCAGTGATGGGGTGTGGTCTTCCATTTTTAAAGGGTCACCCTGCCTGCTGTATTAGATCAGAAAAGCAAGGTGAGAAGCAGGGAGATCGGTTAGGAAGCTACTGTAGATGAAGGGAAGAGGTAACACGTGGAGACAGGGGAGGGAGAAACAGTGCTCTTGATAAGTAGTTGGCTTGTTGACAGGTGTTGAAATTAGAGCGGACAGCTTTCTGGATGCATGGGATATGGGCTATGACAGAAAGGCAGGAGCCATGGGTGTCAGGTGTCTCTGCCCCCAGTCTCGGATCTCACGAATAGACCATTCACATTTCTCCCCGAGGAATCTACCTAAACTACAAACTTAACCATGTGCCTCCATGGCTTATGATGCTTCAGTGGCATGCCATCGCCCACAAAGATGAAAAACGAAAATAACGAAGCTGTACGTATGCCTTCTGTACATCACTTAACTTACGCGAATGTCACAACTGTTTTCTGTGCAAGTGGAGATAAGCATGATTATTTCATAATTTGGGGGAAGGTCAAATGTAAAAATAGATACAAAAACGTCTGTGCTACATAAATTTACTGATTAATGAATATATGTGTATTCTAAAAGTATAGGTAAACTAAGTTCCAAAGGGTTATTATAAATAATTTGTAAAACACACACACACACAATTAGTTGCTCAGGAACAAAGAGAAATTTAATTTTTTACCATCTAGCATCTTCCCAACCAGTTTTCAAGCTGGCAAGTTTGGAAAGGGTCTCATCGCTGGGTTAGGCATGATTATGTTCCCAACAAAATATATTTATAGTAGATGTCAGTAAAGAGTATTGTCAGGTGCCTGGGTGGCTCAGTGGGTTAAGTGTCTGACTGGCTCAGGTCATGATCTCAGGGTCCTGGGATTGAGTCCCACATGGGGCTCCCTGCTTGGCAGGGAGTCTGCTTCTCCCTCTCCTTCTGCCCCCACACCACTCAAGCACACACTCTCTCTCTCTCTCAAATAAATAAATAAAATCTTAAAAAAAAGAAGTCAGTACTGTCAAGAGAAGATCATGTGACTAAGGCATCCATCTAAAAAGGCCTGAGTGAAGCAAATATCACCGTACTCAATTTGTACTCTCCAGGCACCAGCTCCCCACTAAAGTGGACTCGTGCAGCTCTATGTTATTTACAAGTAATAAATTAACAATGTAAGTAGATTCAAGACATAGATGAAGCATTGTTTATTAACGTTATCATCAATACTTTCAAGCACGACCACGGTTTTATTCAATTTTCTTCTTGTCTGCTAGTCGTTAAAGGCATAAATGAAATTTATTTTATATAAGCACATATGAATCTATTTGGTAATTAAAAACTCATTTCTTCAGATTGTGTTATGACTCCCAAAGAGAAAAACATAAGAGGTCTATGTAGTCTCATTATAAACTTGAACACTTTTATAAAATGCCTTGACTTCACCAAGGGAAAAAAGTGTTTCTCAAACAATAAATTTTCATTTTAATACAACAAAATACTATACTATTATTCTAACTATGTGGCCTTAATTTTAACTACCCTTTTGGTGAAGTAAGTGATAGTTTTTTTAAAAAAATAAATAAAATTCATTTCCAGAGATTTTAGAAAATCTAGGCATGAAATGATTAAAATTATTCATCATAATGTAACAACCCAGAATTAGTAGTACTCCCAAGATTAAATCTTAAGCGTCCTAATGCATAAAAACATATAATGTATATATAATAAAACATAGCTTATCACAAATAATCAATATATTAATTTTGCTCCTAAAAAAGGTCCCATTCATATATTTTTGCTACTTAAAAATGCAACTTTTCATTTTCAAAAGAACCAATAATAATAGTTTAGAATGTCCCAATTGTTCAAAATTACATAGTTGAAAACATTGATACATTTCTTTCATTGGTTTTGGGGTGAGTTCTGGAAATCATTCTATTTCTATTTCATCATTTTCCTCAAGCTCTACTGCTGCTTTCAGAAAAGAAATTCATTATTTGAGCCTTGAGGTTTCACAAATACATTTTTAAAAACAAGGTACAAGTTTTATCCTTCATATCCTTGAAATCTGAAGATGCTTTTCTCTTTAAAAACAATGTGCCATGCAATGGTTTTTAAAAAGTGGCTTTAAAAATAAAAGGGGCGGCACTATTTGAGACACATGCTTATGCTCCTGACTGGGTTCATTTCTCAGGATGGCCTCAGTGTGAGAAAAGTGGGAAAGCATGAAAGAATTCATCTTCATTGGGTCTTTCGTGTAGAATGTGCATTGTTCTAGCACATAACACGTTGTGTGTCATTTATTCCTTACAGAAGTCCTAGAGGTTGACAGTATTAACGTCATCTCTGCAGATGAAGAAACTGAGACTCAAAAAGATTCAATAACAGCCACAAGTAACACATGGTCCAGTGGCAACGTCAAGACTAAAGTCCAGATTGTCCGATTCCAAAGACCCATGAGATGTCCACTCATTCACACTGCTTGGAAGTGTGAAGAACTGAGGACACCAGCACAACATAAAGTTTACAGGAGTCAGAATGGCCAAGGTGGGAGGCAGGATTTTAAGGATCTGATTTCCAGTGAGGGAGGAAAGTTTCTGGAGTCACGCAGAGAAGCATCTCTAACCAGACCCATCCAACATCAGATCTGATGAAAGTGGATAAACACTGCATTTCAACTCTCTAGATGAGGTTAAAAGTCCATCTGTTTGATAATGAGCAGACACAGGCTTAACCACACCCCATGTATCTTACTTCTTAAACCTGGCCCTTGATCACGCTGAGGATATCCTGGCAACCACCAAGCACACTGAGAGCAAGGAACTCCAAAGCCCAGCCCGTCTCTTCAGGAAAGGAGGCCAGAAATTGTTGCCACCTGAAAGACAGTTGAGGTAGAGACCACGTACCATCATAAACGAAGATGCCCAAACCACCCAGTCCTGCTCAGGTCAGATGTGATGGAAGAAACAGTTGAGATGATCCTGTCAACTGAGTATTAAAACCATGGGTAGGGAATCTGGTGCATAATTGATGAAGAAACTGTGCAGAGCCCTTTGAGGACACAAAGAAACCTAGCTCAGGTTCTACCCCCAAAGAGCCCAAAGCTAAAGAAAGATGATGCATAAATAAACCACATGCTAGGAGACAGCAATGGCATTTAATAAAAATCACAGAACATACTGTGTTTATTTGACATCTATCATGGCCCAAGCACAATGCTATATATGACTCAGATACCATCTTAATTCTTCCAAACCCCATAATATAGATAGATAGATTAGATAGATAGATAGATAGATAGATAGATAGATAGATAGATAGATAGAAGGATAGAGATGTATATAGAAGTGAGATATATATATCTCACTTCTCTTTCACAGATGAGGAAAATGATACTCAGAGAACCAGTTATCACACCAAAGACCAAGATGGCATAACAGATATGTACTAATCAGAATCCAGAGCCCTCCAAATACATAGCTTGGAGCTCTACATTGCATTGTCTAGGAGATGGAGATGAAGGATTCAACCAGTTCACAGGGGAAAGGAACTGTTCAGACATCTCAGCAGTAACTGCACTGGGAGGAGCTGAGTGCTACAGACAGTGTTTACACAGAGAAGGCTGGAGGAAAGGAACATTCCATAGAGACCCTGCACAGCCGTGGAGGATGGAAAGCAGAGCTGGCATGCAGAACAGAGAGAGACGCTAGGCACAGATGGATCCCACAATACAGACAGACTACAGGCTGGGGCGCCATGGTAGGGAGGCAGGTGGGCACTGTATCACACAACTCCACATGCCAGAAGTTCTCAGCAGACAAGTGAGCTGACCAGCCGACCAGCGATACAGGACAATTAACCTGGTAACAGTGGGAGAAAATGAGGAAGTTTATGAGACTCTTTTCCATTTCTAAGAGGGAGCAATCTCATCTAGGCCATTCAGAGAAATCTGACCCAGATTATTAAAGAATTTAAATATGTGATTTCAAGGAAGAATAACTAATAACAAATTATTTATAAGTCTTTTCAAACCATGCCTATGAGACCATATTTATGCTAGGTATCATTTTAGATGTACCCAGAATTAGTGTTAACTAAATCACAGCATTGCACTACTTGGTAATGTTCTAAAATGATGACACAGAAAATTCAGAATTCCAAAATGATGCATCTAAGCCACAAAGATGCATGCAAGCTCACCCACAGAACCACCACATTCTCTCTCTCCCCAATCTCTTTTTTCTCTTCCCTCCTTTCTCCCCTAACCCCTGCCATCCTTTTCCTTCTTATTCTCTCTATAAACACACAAGCTCAGCATTATCACTAAATAATCAGAAACATTAGCAGAAAACGCCCTCTCATTTTCTAAATATCTACTCATCATGGATATGTGAAATAAAGATAATGATCAATTGGCAGAAATACTGTAAATATCTTATCCTAGTCAGAATATAGTCTCTTCTACCATTACATCATATTGCAATGCTATTAATTTTTCATTAAGCATATGCTTCAATAAGTAGTAATATTCTGACTTACTACATTGTGACAGAAGGTGGAGTGTGGGGGAGGTAGAGATCCATACACCATTTGGTTACCTCATTTCAAAAAATATTGGCCACATTTTCCTGGAATTCAGCTGAATGACAATAGTAGAAGGGATCCACTATAGACTTCAGATATGCATAATGCAACATTTTCATGCCTTGTGTAAATATTATGATGTACCACCAATGCTTCTAAACAATAGACAAAATGCTCTGACAAATACTCTGTTCCTAATGGCCATGAGACACATTATCTGTCACAAATAAGCTAACACACTATGTGATATTTTAAATTTTTACCATCGTGTTAATACTCAGACAGCTGTCCTCTTTTTATTTTTGAAACTTGAAAGCAAGATCCTCTTTAGCAAAGCCAGTCATTATGCATTAACAAGAAAGAAAAGAATTTCTGAAGATGGATATAAAGAATCATGCCCAGGTAAGGGAAGGGCTTTCCAGTTAAGAGCGCCACATGAAAACAATTCAAGTCCCTCCAACCACTTCTGCATGGGAACGATTCACAAAATACAACACCAACAACAGTGTCTTGATAAGGCACTGATGAAGGATCAGAAATTACAAGGACTTCTGTAAGACTGGAATATCAGAGAGCCATTGGGAAACCTACAGAAGCAGGTGGTCTGTTTCCCATCTCCAGTGATAGGAAGTAACTGAAAGAACATACTAATATTTCATGACATCCTTCAACTGAAAGACAGAATCCAGTACACATGGACGGCCAACCCAAGTTCAAACCAGAAGAGAGATTCCTCCATTAGTAAGCAGTCACAAGAAACAGAAAGCATACTGCCAGGCTTCTTCTACATCCTCCTTCAAAGCAGACAGCCACAGGACCATAAAGGCTAAGTGGAGGGACCCCTGGAGTTGATTCCACACAGCGGAGAATTCTTCCAGGGTAAGCAGCCACAATATGCATGAAACCAAACAAGCAACCTGAGGACAATCAGTGAAACTTTGAGAAGATATTACAGGAACACACGGGACTCTCAAGAGAACAGAAGAAACACCTCTCTCTAAAATAGATTTTCTAGAGGAAATGTGAGAATACTGGAGGAAAGTTCTATTGGACTTACCTTCCTTCATCTCATACTCATGCATTATGTAATAATGCCATAATTTGAGATTCATTACATAATCATATCATTTCTACAAAATATCAAAAGAGAGCACGAAGAAGGAATAGTTGTATCCGATGAAAAACAAAATGAGTGAAACTAAAGATACTGGGTTTAATAGGAGAAAAACTGAAGGTGGGGGGAAAACTAAAGGAATTCATCTTGAGTTCAATGCGGATTGATGAAGACGTAGAAATGTTGACAGAATGGGACATATGGAAAAAAAAATCCAAGAGGTCAAATTCATACCAAAAAAAAAAAAAAAGGAAATCTGAAAAAGAGAGCAAGCTAGATAAAACAAGTGCAGTTATCAGAGAAATAATAGAAAATAATTTTCCGGGGCGCCTGGGTGGCTCAGTCGTTAAGCGTCTGCCTTCGGCTCAGGTCATGATCCCAGGGTCCTGGGATCGAGTCCCACATCGGGCTCCCTGCTCAGCGGGGAGCCTGCTTCTCCCTCTCCCACTCCCCCTGCTTGTGTTCCCTCTCTCGCTGTGTCTCTATCTGTCAAATAAATAAATAAAAATCTTAAAAAAAAGAAAAGAAAAGAATTTTCCTCAGCGAATGGAAGATTTGAGGTTCCAGGGTAGGACTCAAGAGCTACCACAAAAACAGATTTATGAAAACTAACAAACCCAAAAACTGAAGGCCATTAAAGTCAAGGCCTTACCTTTTATTTCCAAGATTAAAAAATCCTACAGGTATACAAAAAGTAAAAAGAGGAAAACTTCGTAAGAACTAAACTAAACTGAACTGGCTTCAAATTTGACTGTCACGCAACCAGATACCAGAAAACAATGCAACTGAAAATACTGCACTCTTTTGAGAGAAAACAAAACAAAACAAAGCAAAAACAAAAAACTAAGACCCAAGAACTAAACACCCAGCACATGTCCTTGATTAACTGACAGTGTATAAGAGAAACAAAGTTATTCTCTCACATGCAAATTTTCTCAAAGTAGGCAACATATTAATCCTTTCTGCAGGGAAAATAAGAATTAAAGGTATCATTCACCTAACCCAGAGACTATGTTAAAAATTCAAGAATTGAAAAATCAGGTTTGAAAAGAAAAGGGAATAAACTGGAAAACTTAATAAAGAGTTGATTGTCAATGATTTCCTTTAATGTGATCTTTAAGCTTAATGCAATGTCCAAAATAAATTTTCAAATAGCTCTTTTATGTATTATAGTAATAGCAATTAAAATCACAAATACAGAAATACAATATTATCAACAGGGATGGGGGTTTTAGGGAAAAACCTAAGGGGAATAAAAAACATGTTAAATCACTATTTACTATTTACGTAGTAAACAGGAAAGAAAATAATCTCAGAACTCTGGACAATTTAGGATTACTTGGATTCGATTGCAAGAAAAAGATCCCTTCGTACACTATGATAGGAAGGAAACTGACAAAATTTTAAGGAGTACCGTGCAGCAATGCAGAAGACAAATCTCAGAAACGGCAATACCCTTTGAGCCAACAATTACATTCTTTTTTTTAGTGTGTTCAGTAAAACACAGTTTAAAACAGCAAAACATGGGAAACAATAATAGGATATTGGCTCAATGAAGGACAGGTGTTTTAGGAAGATCAGTACATGGGTATTTACCCCAAAGATACAGATGTAGTGAAAAGAAGGGGCACATGCACCCCAATGTTCATAGCAGCAATGTCCACAATAGCCAAACTGTGGAAGGAGCTGAGATGCCCTTCAACAGACGAATGGATAAAGAAGAGGTGGTTCATATATACAATGGTATATTACTCAGCCATCAGAAAGGATGAATACCCAACTTTTACATACATCAACATGGATGGGACTGGAGGAGATTATGCTAAGTGAAGTAAGTCAAGCAGAGAAAGACAATTATCATATGGTTTCACTTATATGTGGAACATAAGGAATAGCATGGAGGACATCAGGAGAAGGAAGGGAAAAATAAAGGAGGGGAAATCAGAGGGGGAGATGAACCATGAGAGACTCTGGACTCCGGGAAACAAACTGAGGGTTTCAGAGGGGAGGGGGGGTGGGAGGATGGGTTAGCCCGGTGATGGGTATTAAGGAGGGCACGTATTGCAATAAACATTGGGTGTTACATGCAAACAATGAATCATGGAACACTAGATCAAAAACTAATGATGTAATGTATGGTGATTAACATAATAAAAAAACTAATGAATAACTGTATGGTGACTAACATAACCTAATTAAAAGAAAGGAAGATCAGTACAGCACTGGGGAAATCTGTACACCATATTAAATAGTAAAAAAGGTGGTTCAATATGCTATATACATAAATGTATAAAAATTCAAATTGATAGTCTTCTTTAGATTGTACTATATCTTCTATATGATTAACAAAGAACATTATTACTTTCATAAGCAGGAAAATTAATACTACAAATAAAATCACTTACAAAAGCTGTGGGTTATATTGAGAGCATTGTAAGTATGCTTCTCTTTTAATGGAATGGCTTGATCTTGGGCATTTGACACTAACCTTGGAATTAGAAGATAAGACTTTGAATCACAATCTCAATTACTCTTCGGTAAACTGTGTTAGCCTGGTCAAGCAATACCCCCTTCTCCCCAGGTCCCAATAATAGGTGGCACCTTCCCTATGTTTACTTTTATTACAATGCTAAATATATCGAGGGACAGGAAAACGGTCCAAATGATCTCTAAGGTCCTTTTCACCTTTCTGTGGTAAAATGCACAAAATAATAGAAATTAAGCACAAAATTGGGAGCTTCTATTATTCATTTTCAGGGCAAGTGACTTCTTCCAAGTGAAAGAGCAGAATTATTGTTATTCTAACAGTGACATGGCATTTCCCAAAGTATACTCCACAGATCACTAGGTTTTCAAATATGAATATCTATTGTAAGATAAGAGCTTTACAATAATTTGGGGAAATACAGATTAATAACAGGTTTCTTTACAGAAAGGCTCACAGAGGCTTTAATACATGAATGGGTTTCTGACTCTTCAAGAGGGTTAATCTTCTGACCACAGATCTCTTTTATTCTTTGAGCCTCTTGAAGGACTCCTATTCTGCAGACACACTGTAGGAGTTGCTGTCCTATGGAGAATGCCTATATTTGATCACAATACAGCCATGACAGTGGGGCAAGAGAATGACGCAACAGAATGAGAACCCCAAGGTAAAGGGGAAAGCAGAAAAGGAAGAGAGGACAAGAAGAGCCAGCTGATCTCATTCTCAGTTTTAGAAAAGGGACCTAAAGTGTTATTGTTGAAATATGCATTAAACAACTGCAATAACAGAAAGAAACCATGTCTTTTTTTTTAAGATTTTATTTATTTATCTGACAGAGAGAGACACAGCGAGAGAGGGAACACAAGCAGGGGGAGTGGGAGAGGGAGAAGCAGGGAGCCCGATGCGGGGCTCGATCCCAGGACCCTGGGATCATGACCTGAGCCGAAGGCAGACGCTTAACGACTGAGCCACCTAGGTGCCCTAAGAAACCTCTTCTTATGGTAGAAATAATTTGTTTATGGAAAATCATCAGTTTGTGAGATTAACAGAACACAGTATTTATCTGAAACTACACGCATTTGTCTGTAAGTTTCTCATGCTCATCAGAAAAATGAGACCTAACCAATGTTCTTCCAGTTTTCCCAGTAGTGCAGAATGGGAAATGAGGGGGAGGGTGGATCCATTCTCCAAGATAGTGGGCAGTTATTCATAGTTACAACTACCAGACCTCAACGGCACTCATAGCAACTGTCACCATGTTGTAAATGCAAATATATCTAAAAGAAAATGTGTTTCTAAACTGTAAACTTCAGTGAGTTCTGATAAGTGAAATATATAATCAAAGAAAAAAAAATAACTTCATTTTTAAAAACTATTTGGGAATGTTGGGTTGTTTGTAGTTTTAATTTTCGATCAGCTTATAATGATGAAAGAAAAAAACAGTTTTTACTTATAGTAAAGAATCTAACTTATAATGGGACTTTGCTTTCATTACTTGAAAATAATAATGAAGTCGATATTTTTAATAAGAGAGTCTTAACCAAGATAAGTAAAAAAATTAAGCATGATATGTTGTCTCAGTCTAATTTCAGGAGTTCCTCTATGACTGTGCTCAGAAATTATAATGTAATATATTATTTGCTTATCAATAATCATGGAAACTGTTGGTCCTTGGGTATTTACATAGTTCACTCTAGAGATTAAAAAAGTAGATACTATTTTGCTTAAGATGGAAGTAACAACAAAAATGCAGACTAACTTTATTCCCAAGATAATTATTTCCCGTGGCATTAAAACCATCAAAGAGCAGCCCAAGCTCAAACATACTTTGTTTTTAGTTTGGTTTGATTTGGGTTGTAGTTTTATTTTTATCCCCTGACACAAAATGCTTTTTATACGAAAAACTCCTCTAACTTTGCCCATTTCTATGTTCTGAGTTAAAGAAGTTGGGTTGAGGGCGCCTGGGTGGCTCAGTCGTTAGGCGTCTGCCTTCGGCTCAGGTCATGATCCCAGGGTCCTGGGATCGAGTCCCACATCGGGCTCTCTGCTCGGCAAGAAGCCTGCTTCTCCCTCCCCCATTCCCCCTGCTTGTGTTCCTGCTCTCACTCTTTCTCTCTCTGTCAAATAAATAAATAAAATCTTTAAAAAAAAAAAAAAAAAGGAGTTGGGTTGATCATAATGTCTACAATTAACCTAATATCTTTGGGGAACCCACATTAATATTCTACCATATAACCACATATTAACAAATGATTGTCATTTTACAGTGCACAAAACCACCAGATTCAGTTTCATTAGCATCCTTTGAGCAGGTACTTTGAACTAGAGTGTTCACTAGGGGCCAACCTCCATGCTCAGCACTGACACCTGTCATGTGATCATTCAAAAATCCTCTGAAGTTATAAGAATTATTTTGTAAACAAAAAAGGATTTGAGAGATAAGCAAAATACTACCAATGAGTCCCTTTTGTAGAGCAAAACACTGTTCATGGAAACAATTTGTATATTGAAAACATTCATTAACGGCGAAATAATCAGTTTTAAGAGTCTCTGTCAGTCAGCTCGGTCTCGTGCCCAACCCTTCCTGGCTTTTATGGCTCTATGTCTAGGCCTATGTCATGATGCACTACATAACGCCCAGCTTTTGCATAAATCAGTACTCTGCAAGTGTGGAAAGGCTATGTAGCTTTCTCAAATTTTTGACTCCAAACACACTGAGACATTGACTCATTTCCACCAATCTAATGTTTGGAGAGCAAGACTTAAATATCTAGGTTTGCATTTTACTAGTCGCAGAAAAGGACTGATCTTATTTTATTTAAATTTTTAGCAATGAGATTTTACTTCAAAAGAAAAAAATATTATCCCGACAACTAAAACTGAGCTAATTCCTACTCAAATATTGAAGACAACATAAAAGCGTCTCGGCATAAATAACAATAATGCTCTTAGTAAGTGTTATTAATATGGCTGTTACAAATTTCTTTTCTGGGAATTTCATCTGAAATCTCCCAGCATCATAGAATAGTAAAAAATATGGCAGTTAACATATGTCAGAACTGGATATGCTTTAAAATAGTTACTGCTGTTAATGAATTTCTCTCAGTGAATTCTCCTACTGCATCAGAATCTTACGGTTCATTGGCAAAAGCAGTGAGGATAAGATTAAAGCAATAAAAACAATGGGAATATGTTGCAGTCTCAACTTCAAAAAAGTTATAGTTTCCACAAGAGGATATGGAATCTAAAGAACCAATGAAACCAGTTCTCTCATATACAACAATACAGATGACTTCATAAATGAACCATAAAAATATTCCCTTGGAGGAAATAGACTTAAATATCTTTTAGATTCATCTTCACATTCTCCACATTTAATATGAGAGTAAACAGCCTCAGGATACATCTCCCTTCTTCATCCCTGCTTAATAGCATACGCGTGACTAACAGTAATAAATTCAAAGAATATTCAAGTTAGAAGGAAGTCTGGAAATAATCCAGACCTACTCCACTGTTTCACTGATGAGGAGACTGAGCTCTAAAGAGTAAAGATAGGGACAATACCCTTATGGAATACAAACTCCATCACAAATACCTTCTGAAAAATTATGCCCCGAATATTTTCCACAGTATAACCTGGATCTCCAGTATCCCTCCAGCATCATGACCCAAGTATCCACGCCTGGTCTATAATTTCCGTTCTGTGAAAAATGTCCCCTTGACACAAGAGCCGCCTACAAACTTATGCTCTTCTTCCTAGTTAACCTTCAAAAGGTTGGAAAGACTTCCAGGCATGTTTTTCTTCACTTCCTCACCTGGCCATTCTTCCCATTATGGCCTGGTTCTCACTGATCCCTCTATAGAAGGGCGTTTCCCTCAAAGTCATCAAGAACTTGTAGTTCACCAAAGGGCAAATTCCCAGTTCCCTCTCTACTCAACCTCTCAGCAGTATCAGCAGATTTGATGCATCCTGCTTCACTGAACACTTTTGTCTCTGGACTTCCAGCTCTCCTTAGTTCCTTCCCTGTCTCACCATCACTCTTGGGCTTCTTTGCTGTTACTTCCTTCTCCGTCCAATTTCTCAGTGTTGATGTATCTTAAGGAACGGTATGGGGTCCTCTTTTTTTCACCATCTATATTCTTTTTTTTAAAAAAAAGCTTTTTTTTTTAAAGATTTTATTTATTTATATGACAGAGAGAGACACACAGCGGGAGAGGGAACACAAGCAGAGGGAGCAGGATAGGGAGAAGCAGGCTTCCCGCCAAGCAGGGAGCCCAATGCAGGGCTCAATCCTAGGATCCCGGGATCATGACCTGAGCCGAAGGCAGATGCTTAACGACTGGGCCACCCAGGCGCCCCCACCATCTATATTCTTTCCCTAAGTGATCTTGTCCTAGGTATCTCTATGCTGATAGCTTTCACCATCTATATGCTGATAATCCTCATGCTTGTATCTCCAACTCCATCCAGACTTATTGAACTGTATGCTTAATAAACACTTGGTCTTCTAATGGGCAGCTCCAAGGGAGCTCTGAATTTGCCACCGTCCAAAAAACGCTACCCACTCTAAGTCTTGCCAGTTTTGTCAACAGCACTATCATCTACCTATTTCTATAGCCAGAAACATAAGGAGTATCCTTGATTCTTCCTTTTCCCCTCACTCCTCTATTCAATGCATTCAGAAGGCCTATTTGATTCATTCTATCTCTATAATATGTGTTAAATAAAATTGCATCATCATTTCTGCTCCCAACATCCTAGTTGAGGCCACCATATTGTCTCGCCTGAATTACTCCGACAGTCTTTTGACTTGTCTCCCCTCAATTTTGTTCTCCTACTTATCCATCCCTAATGTAACAGCAAAGCTACTTCTTTTCTCTTAAGTAGGTCCTGGCTTGGAAAGTCATCAGCAGTCTGCCATTGCACTTAAATAGATAAGACGTTCCTTACTGGGGCATATAATTCCACATTCTCTGGTACTTTCTGAGCCCTCCAACCTCCAACCCTACCTTTCATCACTTTCCCACTCACCTCTGTGTTCTGGCCACAGTAGCCTTCTTTCAAATCAACAATCAGACCATGCATTTTGCTAGCCTGAGACCCTGGCACATTCCCTTCCTTCCCCTGGAAGGGTTCCTTCTCCCATTCCTGGCAAGGTTTCCTTTTTACTTCCTTTGGATTTCATTTTAATAGTGACCTCATAAAGGAAGCCTTTCCTGATCACTCAAAGCAGGTTTTTCCATCGTTCTGTTTTGTTTGTAAACTCAGCATATTTTCTATGGTCTTCATTTCCTTTCTTACTACTTACAGTTACTGTATTCATTTTTTGGCTTGCCAATTTTCCCCCTGGTAGCTCCCTCCTACCTAGAGTGGAAGTTCCATGACAAGCCCTTATGTCAACTTACTGTTCTACCCTACACTTACACACACTTATTGAGGAGAGACAAGGTGCCTCCCTGGACTCTGTACCCAGAAGACTAACTCAGGTTCCATTATACTACTCTATAAATCATGATACAGCAAATACTATCCAGCTATCCTGACTTTCAGGACAAACTAAACTTCACATATGAGATCTTATTTCCCCCACCACATTTATTTAAGAAGGACAGGGCAAAGTTTCCAGATTTCTTTGACACGGGAACAGATATTAGCAATAACAAGAATAGTAACAACCACAAAAACAGCCATCACCAGCACCACCGACAAAAGCCTCCTGCTCCCACAGCCTGGAAAATAAAATATCAAAGTTGGGTATAGTTGGCGAAGAAACCTTGGTTTCCTCTCATTCCTTCCCATTACAAAAAAGAGGGTGGCAGGGAGGGGCAATGACATAGCTTTTAGGGTCCTAGAACTTAGCCAGGCTCATAGTTTAGCTCCACCATTTAATTAGACCCATGATAGAGGAGCTGGGCTAACTCACACCACCTCTCTGAACCATCTACTCAAGAAGGCAGGGATGACAACACTTAGGTCAGAGCATTTCTGTGAATTAAACAAGAAAACACTACACTCTAAACTTGGGATATGGTGCATATGTTGAAATGTATTTTGGGTATCCCTGTTGCTTTTCTAGTTTATTAAATATGCCATTTTAAGCCAAATCTTATTTTAGAAATTATTTACCATGAGACTATTCTTTAATAACAACCAAAAATTATGGTTAAATTATTATGCTGATTCAAATACACCTCTGCTTAGTACCATCAGTCACTACGCTGGTACATTATGAACACCAAATATTCAGTGAACACTGAACATTGTTGGCATATGGATATGGGTAGCTCTAATCTCTGAACAAAATATATAAAAAATATTTCAGTGAGTCTCCTTCAATAAGATAAACACTTTTCAGTGAATTCCTCAATACAAGCATGAGATGTAGCTAGATTTCTCTGGATATCAGGGCTTCGAGATGAATTTAACAAGTGATTTTGAAGAGCTCATTATTAGTAGCTTCTGATAATTTTCTAGTCATATTTGCTGCTCTCTCACTTGTAATTCATATATAATTTTTCCAGTGTCATTTATATTGATCAGCAATGCTCTTATCCAATTCTAAAATACATTTAATCAAATTTTAGCTATATTACATATCCTCCAAAAGTCATTTTGCCACACATATTTGACATTAACTGGAAGCTTTATACATTTTGCAATGTCAGTTCATTCATCAGGTTGTATTGCATCTCTGTTCTGGACTTTATGGGTGTAGTGCCCATCACTTCTAAAAGTTACGTGATGGGATACCATGCTAACAATACAAGATCAAGTTTTTATTTTCATCAGACAATTTATTATTAAAAAATATACTACAGTATCCACACAGACTAAAAGAGTATTTTTCAATTATCATACGTGTCATTGTCTCCTTAGCCAAACAATAACTAACTATGCAATAATAAGAATTTCTCATTAATTGTTGTGGAATGAATAAGACATTGTGCCAATCACATTACATGTTTTTTCTTTCCTTGAAAACAATGAAAAGAGTTGCTGGTTAAGGACAGTAAGCTTTCTTTCCGAGTATCATGTTAACTTTGAAAGTTTTAAGATCTTATCTGCAAAAGTATCATTTAAAAATACATAGAAATACGTCCTTTCCATTAGGCTTTGTATGTTTAATTTAAAAAGCCATTTTAAAGCATCATAATTTTCATGAGTTGTGCCAAATTTATCAGTTCAAACTTTTGCTTAAAAGTGAAACTGTTGTTCATTAGTCAGCATTTTCCTCAATATTGTTATTATTTACATTTCCAAATTCTATAGCAAAACTGGATACCTCTTTTTTTTTAATTCATCATTCATTCTTTTTAATAGTAAATCAATCCATTTTTAGGGCAATTTGTATTATATTTGCTAAAATATTTGTGGTTGTTACAAACTCAATCACAGTCTTTCTGAAAAACACTCTAATTTTGTAACCCAAAATTTAACTGAAAATCCAACACTTTTACTCCCAACAGAAAAAGAAAAAAAACAATTCCTGGCTTTGTCTCACAATTAACCACTAATTATGTTAATGTAAAAATAAGCTGTACCGCTCTTTACAGTCATGATGAAATTGACTCTCATAGATTAGAAAATCAAATGAGAAGTTAATGAAAAAAAGATAAAACAACCCATTTCTACCCAGTGGGTACATTCAGTGCACTCCCTCTACTAATTGGCTCTCTTGCGTTGTGAGTTGCAATTTGTTACAGTAATTTTTGCCAAGTGTGCAATTCTTAGTAAGGATTTATGTACATATTTCAACGCTATGTTGTACTACATCATACTGTTCTATTCCACTCTATTTTACTTTTCTTTTCCTTCTTAAAATGCTGATTATAACTTACAAGACTGATTTTTTATGCCACACTCATGGGTGACAATTAGTGCTATCAAAAACCCTGACTCATGCTCAGTGATACAGCGGACAATGAAGGGAAGCATCGGAAATTCATACACTTACAGTAACTTGGACAGACCATATTGAAAGCACCTGCCTTAACCACAACAACGTCCCTGACGGTATTTCACTCCCTTTCTTCCTGCTTCCCTCTCACTTCCCAATCACATCGCTGGAGGTAATCTCCCGGTCTCTTCCTATATTTATAGCTGTTCACCGAGTTAGAGTTCTTTACCACGAGGAGAATCATATTTCTCTGAAAATTGTTGGGATGTGTTGGAAATATTCATGATAGTGATTATATAGACTTGAGTGGGTTGTAAATTCAAAACAGATAAGAATTACAGGCAGACCTTGAGTTGAAAAACAAGGACAGCCCTGTCCATGCAAACCTCTGAAGATGATCTTGGGCTGCTCTGGCTTTCCGGCTTGGCCCCGGTCACCTCAGTACAGCCCGCACAGTGCAAGGCAGAACCTTCTGGCTGAGATAACTGAACATGCTGGGTAAGAGGATATGCTATGGGAATCAGACTTTCTGGGTTCAAATCTCTTCCTACTGATGCTGATGCTGTGCTCAGTTTCCTTAGCTTTAAAAGTTGATAATAACAATATCTATCTCATAGGGTTGTTTAGGGAACTAAGACAGAACAGTACTGGAACATGGTGAGCATGCAATGGATGTTAATAAAAGCCCAATTTATTCTTTTGTTCTTCCATCCCTTCACTGGCATGTCTACAAATGTGCATAAATCTTTGCATACTCTTCCTTAATATTTTCTAGGCATTGTAAGATATCGCCCCTAATGCTTCTGCTATTTATTAAAAAAAAACACATTTTGAAGTTATCCTTTCATATTTCTTACTCTTTCTTTTCTCCTATTATTGGCATATACTTTGTAACAAACTTTGCGATTAACGTATTTTTCACCCATTCTTTGGAGTCTTATTTGCTCATGGATAATAACAAAACAGATGTGATGCTAAGTCCAGGAATGATACAGTCCCTATGATCAAAGGAGCTGATGAACTACTAGGGTGGAATAAAAACGAAGACAAATAATTACAAAAAATACATAGGGTAAAGGTAATTCAGAGAAATAGATTCAAGATGCTCTGGAAACATAAATGAAAAAGAAGTTTAAAAAATGCTGTGGGATTTTAAGAAGGAAAAAAGTTCATATTTGGCTTTGTAAGAAAATTTTAGAGGTGTATGGGGGATAATTTGGAGGGAATGAGGTTATAAACAGATCCCATTTGGAAAATCACAGTAATATTCAAGGGCAAGGCTGCCAAGTTCTAAACCAAGGCAGTGAGGAAGAAATAGAGAAGGAAGGACTAAGAATAATGAAGGAGCATGAATTAACAGGAGTTGGTGGTGACTGGATATGAAGCAGATGGTAAAGATGAATGCAGGTAAAACTAAAAGATTTTGAGCTTGACTGATGATGGATAATATGACTGTTTTAGTTACTATGCCTGCTGTAGCAAATTATAAACCTAGCGGCTTAAACCAACACAAATATATTCTCTCATGGTTCTCTGGAGTCAGAAGTTCAAAATCAGTTTCTCTGAATTAAAGTCAAGGTGTCAGCAGGGCTGGCTCCTTTTGGGGGCTCTGAAGGTGGGAGTCTGCTTCCCTGTCTTTTTCCACCTGTTTTTCTTTTTCCTAGGGGCCACCTGTGTTCCTTAGCTTGTGGCCCCTTCCTCCTTCTTCAAAGTGTATGACACTGCTCTCTCCTACAGCCATCACACTCACTGCCTTCTTCTCTTCTGACTGAGTCTTCCTCCTTCCTCTGATAAAAACTGTTGGGATGCGGTGATCACCCACAGGATAATCCAGGATAATCTCCCCACCTCAAGATCTTTAACTTAATCACATCTTCAAAGCCCTTTTAACCATACAAGAAAACATTCACAGGTTCTGGGGATTAAGATGTGGACATATTTGGGGGGCTATTATTCAGCCTATACACAGTGATAAACTGAAATCAAATAAGGGAGAGGAAAAACAGATTATTTGAGCTCTGCCACATTTTAGGTGCCTTTATATGTGGAGGCAGCTATTTCTAGCAGAGGGAAAACACTTTAGATTATGAGATCCTTCATGGAGGCAATCTGACTTCATCACCACATTAACACCACCTAGTATGGGACCTAGAACTTAATAGGTAGTAATTACTTATCTTATAAAGAATGAAGAACAACAGAATCAATAAACTAATATTAATTAGTCTTAAGGAAGTGAATGTGAAAGACTTACATGTTGATTGCCTCACACAAAATACGTTCCCGAACAAGTTTGAAAACTAAGAGGAAAAATGTCTAAATATGAAGTTTTTGCATATGGGTGTTATTGAAACCCACAAATCAGAGAAAGCACGCCCAAGGAAGAGGAAAGCATCAGAGCCTTCAGGGCACCCAAATCTTAGGAAAGGAGCAGCTTCTGTGGGTTCTAGGTATTCCAGGGCAATTCTGATTTTAACTTCCCAGTTTTCATGTCTGACTTCCCTAGCCCAATTTTTAATTCAGTTAATATGTTCACAAACTCTGTGTTCATTTGTTTCCAGTCATGGGTACAGTGTTGGAATGCCCGTGAATTCACAGGCAATTTAGCACTCTCCCCTGCTGTGTTCCATCTGCATCCAGCAGGTCTGAGAGCCAAACCCCATCAGCATCTCCACCTACCATGGCCACAGTCCACATGGCCCTTCTGACCCGCTGCCCAGAAATCAAGGAAACAAGGTTTTAAAATCATTAAGATGCTGGCCTTCTTAGTGGTGTCACTATAGCAAGGCAGTATAGGCTAAAGCTATATACTTCTTCCTAAATCATTTCCTGGCTTTACCATTTTGTTAAACTAAAATTGTTCATTTAATAGTATTATGGACTAACAGTCAACAAAACAAAGAGGCAACCCACAGAATGGGAGAAGATATTTGCAAATGATACCACAGATAAAGGGCTGGTATCCAAGATCTATAAAGAACTTCTCAAACTCAACACCCAAAAAACAAATAATCAAGTCAAAAAATGGGCAGAAGATATGAAAAGACACTTCTCTGAAGACATACAAATGGCTAACAGACACATGAAAAAATGTTCATCATCATTAGCCATCAGGGAAATTCAAATCAAAACCACTTTGAGATACCACCTTACACCAGTTAGAATGGCAAAAATGGACAGGGAAAGAAACAACAAATGTTGGAGAGGTTGTGGAGAAAGGGGAACCCTCTTACACTGTTGGTGGGAATGCAAGTTGGTACAGCCACTTTGGAAAACAGCGTGGAGGTTCCTCAAAAATTTAAAAATAGAGCTTCCCTATGACCCAGCAATTGCACTACTGGGTATTTACCCCAAAGACACAGATGTAGTGAAAAGAAGGGCCATATGCTCCCCAATGTTCATAGCAGCAATGTCCGCAATAGCCAAACTGTGGAAAGAGCCGAAGTGCCCTTCCAACAGATGAATGGATAAAGATGTGGTCCATATATACAATAGAATATTACTCAGCCATCAGAAAGGACGAATACCCAACTTTTATATCAACATGGATGGGACTGGAGGAGATTATGCTAAGTGAAATAAGTCAAACAGAGAAAGTCAATTATCATGTGGTTTCACTTATTTGTGGAACATAAGGAATAGCATGGAGGACATTAGGAGAAGGAAGGGAAAAATGAAGGAGGGGGGAAATCGAACGGAGAGATGAACCATGAGAGATTATGGACTCTGAGTAACAAACAGGGTTTTTGGGGGGGATTGGTTAGCCCGGTGATGGAGGGCACGTACTGCATGGAGCACTGGGTGTTATACGAAAACAATGGAACATGGATCACCACATCAAAAACTAATGATGTATTGTATGGTGACTAACATAACATAATAAATTTAAAAAAAAGAAAAGAAAAGAATAATAGTATTGTGGACTGAACTCTGCCCCCCCCTTCATTGATTGAAAATCCTAACCTCTAGTAGCTCAGAATGTGACTATGTTTAAAAATAGGCCTTTAAAGAAGCCATTATGTTAAAACGAGGTCTTTAGATTGGGGTCTTAATCCAATCTGACAGTAGTCCTTACAAGAAGAGGAAATTTGCACACACAGAGGCATCAGGGAGGTGCATGCACAGAGGAAAGACCCTGTGAGCACACAGCCAGAAGGCAGCCTTCTGCAGCCAAGGAGAGAGGCCTTAGGAAAATCTAAGGCCAACTGTCTGATCTCAGACTTCCAGCCTCCAGAACTATGAGAAAGTAAATTTCTGTAGTTTGAGCCACCCAGTCTGTGGTAGTTTGTGAAGGAAGCCCTAGCAAATGAATACAAACAGCTTTCACTTGAGTTAGCAAATGAAAATTCTGAAAATCATGAGAGACAGACTGCATTTTGTGTAAGCATGGTGACTTGTGCCTTCTTATGGCAAATTAGCACCTTCCAAAAAAAAGTTTATTATTTTTTTTCAGTCTTAAAAGATAGTACCTCAAAGTCATGGTTCAAATATGAATGTTGAAAATAGTTGGAAAATCACTCTCTTTTTTTATTTGTTCAGTTTAAGAGGGACTTTTACACTTACCACTTTCCCAATAGCCTTGTGAGATAGAAGCCAGGGCAGTTAAAACAATGCATTCATTGACCGATGAGAAGACTTTGTCAAGATTAATTTGCCCAAGTTCGCAAATGTAATAATTGGCAGAATAAAATCTCAGACCCAAGTGTTTCAATACCAGTCCAGTGAACTACAAGAATTCAGAGCCTCCCCCACCCCAGCCTCACCAAATCCAACTCCTTACTAGTACAAGGAAGCTCAGATTCTTTATCAAGATACATTTAAAGATTGAAGGAAGAGACAAAATGCTTTAAATTCAAATAGAGTAGATAACTGACTGAAATCAGATCCTTACTTATTTAGATATAAAATCTGTGGAGCACTGGAAAGGCGATGGGGGATCAGGTAGAATAATGAGAGAGCTTGTTTGGAGGTTCTAGCAGGGGAGCGCAGCTACTCGTATACCCTTGACCCAAGAACAGTCCTCCTCTATCGGGGAAGGTCGTCCTCTTCAACGGGGCGCGCAGCTTCGGGAGGGACGCACATGGAGCGGTGAGGGAGGAAGGGGACACCCGCCTAGCCAGCCAGATCAGCCGAATCAACCCTGGCGATCAATGGGGTGACAGATGTCGCAGCCAGATCGCCCTCACATCCTGGATCAGGTAGAATAATGAGTCACCTTTCCAGCAAGGGTGGGCCTGCTAAACTCCCTGTCCCATGTGACTTCCAACACTTTCTTGCCTTTCTCAGAATGTTTACTCTGAACCTTGCAGACCGGTTGTTGGAATGCACAGGCAAAGGTGGACTGACTGGCTGAGTGATGGACTGTAACCTGAGTTAAACGTTCAATTAAATTATTCAACTTTTCAGGGCGCGTGGGTGGCTCAGTCCGTTAAGCGTCTGCCTTCGGCTCAGGTCATGATCCCAGGGTCCTGGGATCGAGCCCCACATTGGGCTCCTGGCTCAGAGAGGAGCCTGCTTCTCCCTCTCCCTCTGCCTCTCTCCCTGCTCATGCTCTCTCTCTGTCTCTGTATCTCTGTGTCTCAAATGAATAAATAAAATCTTTAAAAAAAATTATTCAACTTTTCACTTTGAATCTGGTAAAATGCACTATAGCTGTCTTGGACGGAATACAGGAAATTTTCATAAATCCAGATTGTAGTTGCAAATGTGATTCCTGTATATGTTTATACAGATAATTCCCTAGGAATGGCTCAGGCTATGTATCCTTTAATTCCACTATCACAACATTCTGATGTAAGCTCTTATTATACATGCAATTACTATCTACATTTGCCATTTGCAAAAACAGAAACAAACACCAAACTAAACAAAATTAAGTGGGACAAATTATAGAGCAGAAGGTTGTTACCAAGATATAATTCAGCCCACCTGGACTTGCACTTCTCCTTATTTTAAACTGTTCCTTTAGGGCTCTCTAGCAATCTGTAGACAGTACTTCACAAAAATGTTCCTATTTGATATGAGCAAGATCTCAGAGTTTCCCTTTTGAGATTACAATATAGTTAGAAAGGGAGCCTTAACTTCTGCACTATTTCCCATTGAAACAGTGTGGAGGAAATCAGTGGTATCTTTGGCACAAAGTTATCCGGAGGTTTTGAAATCAGCCAAAGAGTTTTAAAAAGAGGTTAACAGTTGCATGCTGCAAAATACAAGATGCTGAGAATCTACAAAATTAAGATCACTCTATGAGTACCCTGATGACAAAACATATGTTTATTTTCCTGATAACACCACTTCTTATCAAGGTGTTTATAGACAGCAATATGCCATAGATCAAGGAGGAACCAGGACGGGGTTATCAAAGACACTACAATGCAGATTAAGAAGAAAGCCACATTTTTAAAAAAAATATTCACCTTGTTAGGTTTTCATTGCCTTAACCCTCTGCTGTGTCATGAAGTAAAGAAGCTGTCCAAAGTTCTGCAAACTAGAGTGGTATGGCATAGCTCTTCGGTGGGCTTCTAGAAGTAATGGCCCACATGAGAAACTATGCCACAAAGGAGAACAATATTCACAAGCACTGAAAGATGCATGGAGGATGAACTCCTTCCCTTAAAGATGTCCCACCATCTACATCTGAGTTTTCTGTTTTCCTCTAATCAATCTTGTTAAAAACTGTTAAAGAATATGTACTATTTGCTTTCGTATCATCCAGTTTATCTGATTCTCACAATAGCCTTGTCAAGTAAAAATTAAAAACTGAATTTCTATTTTATTGTCTGCATTTTATACATGGGGAAACTAAGGCTCATAAGAGAATAAGTAACAGCATACAGTTATTTATTTTTAGAGCCAACTTTCCAAACCACAACAGTGTCTTAGTTTAAAAAAAGTAGATTATATGATACCATTATGTTGTTGGCTTTCATTAAAAACAAATTGTACTTTGGGAAAATTAGAACACAGTACTAATTAACAAGTATTAATTTGCTCAGTATAATAGGTTATCATGTGTTTGAAGCAATACAACTTTTTCTCTTCTTCAAAAATAATGAACTTGGCCAACAGAGAACACAATTTGTGTACATGAAGAATATAAAATAATAAATACACTGCTTTAGTTTGGCAACTTCATCTGTCCACTAATTTTTGAGAGAGTGCACGTGTGTGCAAGCCGGCGGCGGGGGAGGAGAGCTGGGATGGTGTGAGGAGCAGAGAGAGAGAATCTTAAGCAGGCTCCATGCCCAGCACGGAGCCAGTGTGAGACTCGATCTCATAACCCTGAGATCATGACCTGAGCCGAAATCAAGAGCTGAATGCTTAACCGACTGAGCCACCTAGGACGCCCCTAGGCGTCCACTGATTTGATGAACATTTATTAAGAGTTTACCACTGTTCCAGGGACCAATCTAGTTGCTAGAGGAAGGACAATAAAATGATTAAAATCTGACTTTGAGGAGTACACAGCTAAGCAAATAGCTACTCTTCAATGTAGTGAGGGAGAAGCACAGAGTTAAGGGCTGGTACAAGAGTTCAGGGGAGGAAATAGGTTATTCAGTCTGTGTGGGGGGAACCATAGGAGGCTGCAAATATACAATTCTTCACATCTGAATGCCACAGACTGGCTTTTTAAGGACCAAAAAAATGAAGAAATATACTGCAGTGAGCATGGACTGTTTTCTCGATTTCCACTCTAACATACTCATGGACATATCCATACTAAAATTCTGGGTACTCTGGCAATATCCAGAAAGTACAGTTGTGAGTGAAGTGTGAGCATCACATTAGGTGCAAGGGGAGCCCTGAGATACACCTAAACAGGATTTGTGTGTGTGTGTGTGTGTGTGTGTTTGTATCTGAGATTATAAGATTTTACTCTGGTGCAACATCTATATTAAAAATAGGCAGACACCTGAATACCTTAATCTAACCTGTTCCTTCCAATAGGGCATTAGGTTTGAGGTCCAAGAAAGAATTAACTGTATCTAGAATTACATATTCGTATCAAGAATTGCTGCTTTTGCTGACTTAGAATGGTAAGACTTGTGTTTTTTCATATGTGTACGAAAGTGTTTCCGTTCCAGTTTAATTTATATATTAGTCATTGTAAAAAATGCATACGGTATCATATTCTTTGGATAACCTAATACAACTCTATTTCCTTTCACTATTGGAAAATATCCTAGCCAGCTAGCCTAAAGTCTAGGACTGAGAATCTAGGAAATGCAGCCGGTAAACATTTTCCCCTGTGCTTAACCTCTTAGACTAGAAATTTAAGTTTTCCCATCTCCAGTGTCTAGCATAAAATCTGGTACATAATAAAAGCTCAATAAATGTTAGACAGATAAAGGAAGAGAGTATGGCAGGGACAGAAAGAGAGAGGCCAGCCTATGTGAACAGTGGAGAGTCCATATTCCATTAGGGCTTACCTTTAGAGTGCACGATGGCTAACCTCTAGCAACCTGAGGGCTTTCTCTCACTGATGGTATTCACAGTTTCCCCATGCAGGAGCAGTTTCTAACCAATGCCTGTGTGTGTTATAAATGCCCTGACTCCCTTACCCCTTGAAGGGGTATATTAGTTTCCTACTGCAGATGGAAAGGATGACCAAAATCTTAGTAGCTTCAAACAACACAAATATCTTACAGTTCTGGAAGTGTAAAGTCTAAAACGGGTCTCCCTGTGTTAAAATCAAGGTTTCAAGAGGGCTACATTCCTTCTAGAGGCTCTAGAGGAGACTGTTTCCTTGCCTTTTCCAGCTTCTAGAGGCCATCTGCACTCCTCCTTCAAAGCCAGCTGTGGCATCTCCAAATCTCTGACCATCTGCCTTCCTCCATGTTTAAAGACCTTTCTGAGGCGGGGGTGCCTGGGTGGTTCAGTTGGTTAAGCAGCGGCCTTCAGTTCAGGTCATGATTCCGGAATCCCAGGATCGAGGCCCACATCAGGCTCCCCACTCGGTGGGGAGTCTACTTCTCCCTCTGCCCTTCACCCTACTCATGCTCTCTCTCTCTATCAAATAAATAAATAAAATCTTTAAAAAAATAAAAAATAAAGACCTTTCTGGGGATGCCTGGGTGGCTCAATAAGTTAAGCGTCTGCTTTTGGCTCAGGTCATGATCCCAGGGTCCTGGGATCGAGTCCCACATTGGGCTCCTGGCTCAGCAAGGAACCTGCTTCTCCTTCTGCTTGCCACTCCCCCTGCTTGTGAGCACTCTCTCTCTCTCTGACAAATAAAATCTTTTAAAAATAAATAAATAAAAATTAAAAAAAAATAAAACCTTTCTGGTTATACTGGGTTCACCTGGATAACTTAGGATATTCGGTTTACCTTAAGGTCATCTAATTAGCAACCTTAAAAATTCCCCCTTGCCATGTAACATGACATACTCACAGATTCTGTGGAGTAGGACACAGGCATCTTGGGGAGGCCACGGTTCTGCCAGCAACAGTGGGTTAGCTCCGAGGCCAGAATTTTCCAGTGGGATTAAACACCACTAGCATACAGGGTTTACTTTCTTGATAATGCCACTTTAATTGGTGCCTACATTTTCCCTTTGTCTATCTCACTGTCCACCTCCTAAATAATTTGCTTGCATTTGAACCCCCAACTTTCTGAGGCAACCCACACTGGACACTGGGCCCTTGGCAGGGTAAATGTGATGCACCATCCTGTACGATGATTGTTATATATAAAAATATGATAATCATATATACACACATATATATAAATCACATACCTGCATGTCTTTATATATTATTTTATGTTCTTCTCTTAACTACAGATACAAGGATTGTCTCTACCACACATTTTTGGTTTGCCTCTGCCCACTTTGTACTGTGATAAGCTAACAGTAGGGAGGAACCAGTACTCAAAACAAGTTTTACCCTGTCATTTTTTTCTATTTCTTAAAAACCGGAATTTCTGGTGTTCTTCGTTGCTTTGTGCAGATCCATATGCCCATCTACCATATTTTTTCTTTTACCTGAAGAACTTCCTTTAACATTTCTTATAGTGCAGGTCTGCTAGTAATGAACGCTTTCTAGCTTTTGTATGTTTGAAAGTCTTTCTTTACCTTCGTTTTTAAAAGATAGGTTCCTGAACAAAATAATTCTGGATTGATAGTTTTTACCTTCCAATTCTATAAAGATGCTACTTCACTGTCTTTTCATTTGCATTGTTTACCATGAGAAATCCTTGGTCATCCTAATCTTTGTTCCTTGGTATGTAACTTTTTTTTCCCTCTCTCTTGCTGCTTGTCTCTGTATCACTGGTTTTGAGCAATCTGGTTATAATGTGCCTTTGTTAGTTTCCTTCTGGTTTCTTGTGTCTGGGGTTCATTGAGCAACTTGGATATGTGGATTTATAATTTTTGACAAATTTGGAACAATTTTGGTCATTATTAATTCAATTTTTTTCTGTCCTCCCCCCTTCTTTGAGAATGACACACATATATTAGAATGTTTAAGGCTGTCTCATGGCTCACTGATGCTCTCTTCATCTTCTGAAATGTTTTCTTTCTGTGTTTCATTTTGGGTGTTTCTATTGCTGTGTCTTCAAGTACATTAATCTTTTCTTCCACAGTGTCTAATCTGGCATTAATCTCATCCAGCGTATTTTTTTAAACATGGCACTTTTCATTTCTAGACATTCAGTTTGGTTCTCTCTCCATGTCTCTATTTAATTTTTGAAGACAGGATATTCAACGTAGGATTTAATGTCTTGTCTGCTAATTCTAATACCGATGTCAGTTCTGGATTGGTCTTAATGGATCTTTCTCCTCAGTATGGATCATACTTTTCCTACTTCTTTGCTCATTTCATAGGTTGTGATTGGATGCCAGGTATTGTGACTTCTACTCTGTTGGATGCTAGATATTTATTTTTTATTCTTCTACATATTCTTCAGCTTTTTCCTAGGATGCACTTAAGTTACTTGGAAACAGTTTATACCTTTCATATCTTTTTTAATACCTTTTAGGTGTGACATGAACAGTATTCAGTCTGGGGAAGGACCCTCAGGGTACTCTCTGTAATATCCTGAGAATTAGATTTTTCAGTCTGGCTGGTGAGGGCATGCACTATTCCTAGCCTAGTATGAGAGTCCGAGAGTACTCCTTCTAAACATTGTGTGTACTTCTTTCCCAGCCTAGATGGTTTCCTCATACACATGCAGTGATCAGCACTCTACTGAGTACTCAGGGGGGCAGATCTTTAGAGTGCTTTCTCTGTGCAGCATTCAGTCTCCAGCACTCTGTTCTGTTCAATCTAGCTACCACAGTCTTCCCAAATCCTCAGCTCCATGTCCTCAACTCAAGGAGATGCCTGGGCTCTTCCTGGGTTCTCCACCCTGTGCTACACTTTAGAAACTGTCTCAAAGCAATACATGTCAGCAATCATATGATTTCCTCATTTATTTTCTAGCTCTCAGGACCACAATCCTTCACTGCCTGGATTTCAGTATTTTGAAAACTTTTGCTTCACATACTCAGAATATTTTTTGCTTCTTTCAGGCAAGAAGTCCCTGTTACTCCAACTTGGCCATAAGTAGAAGTCCCCACCATCAGAATTTATTTTTTCATTACCTAATACATAATGGAGATGTTTGCTCTATTTTTAAAATCATAGTACTATATTGTATATACAGTCCTCTATCAAGTAGTAAACACTTTTCATCTTATCTCTCAGAAATTCCCCACTTAGGCCTTCACACCTTCCTTGATACCACGTGATATACCCAAATCTCTGCTCGCCTTAATATGCTATTTTATACCAGTATGCCCCAAAGGGAAGTCTTAAGTCTGACCTGATACAGAAGGAGGCTTATTGACCTAGAAGCTCTGTTGCTTAAGCTTCAGGGCCCTTCAGTTGCATAAGCCCTGTACTTAATGCTGTGTTCCTCATGTTGTATTATTTTGCTTAAAGGGTGCTCCCCAAATTGTATGAGGTTTGGGCACCACCAAACTTGAGTTTGTCCCTGGATATAAGGATTCTACTCAGATGAGACATGCAGTTTTAGAAGTCTGACCCCGTATCTTGGTCTAACATAGTGTTTTTCCCCACATAAAGCCATTCCTTTGCTTACCTATCACTTGACACGCAGTGGATTCTCAATACTTAATTTACCCAAAAAGTGCTAGTTCATGGCATTAAATATCTAATATACATTAAGTTTTCATTATGGAAATGAGAAATTTAGAGTTAAGCTGCAAAATGCCTTTTCACCATTGTCAAACTACAGAATCAATAAAAACTGCTCATGTTCAAGTTAAGAGGAAAAAAAAATCCTCTACAAACTAGTTGAAATGAGTCACAGACCTTGTTGTTGTTGCAATTATTTTGCACTTCAATACCTTTAACACTGATTATATCTAGAAGGGTAATTACTCACAGAGCGAGTAACAAATAGCATACCTCTGACATGTTGACTTATCAGTAATTGCCAGTTACATACACAGTCACATTTACTATGCTATATGCACAAAGATAACAGTACTTCCTTCCTCACTGCCCATTTTATTTCTTCTTCTGTTGCCACCAAAAGGTGCAAAGTATTAGCTGATACACTGGGAAAGTTAGTTTTAAATTATCTTCAAACTGGGTTTTGGAAAATCGCATGATAAATGTATAGAAATGTTATGATTAGCATAAAATGCATACATTAGGATTTTTTTGAGTACTTACTATGTATGGGGCATTACAGCAGAAGCAAAGGTTACAAAATTATATCCGAGTCCCCTCTAAGAAATATTCTAGAATAAGAGAGAGTTTTAAAAAAAATAGTACACTATCTTATAATAAATGCCAGAAGGGGGGGTGGACAAAGTACTATGAAGAGACTGAATTAAAGTGGTCAGTGGCATACAATCCTTCATGCTTCTAAACACATGCGCAGGGTACCGGGGTGGCTCAGTTGGTTAAGCATCTGCCTTTGGCTCAGGTCGTGATCCCAGGGTCCTGGGATGGAGCCCTGCATTGGGCTCCCTGCTCAGTGGGGAGTCTGCTTCTCCCTTTCCCTCTGCACCTCCGCCTGCTTGTGCTGTCTCTCTCTCAAATAAGTAATTTTTAAATATGTGAATGCGCACACACCACACTCAAAAATATTCAGACATGAGAGAACATAGCAGATATAATTATATAGCCTCAACCTAGCAATAAGCAAATGTAGAAAGATTTCTTTTTTCTAATAACTGATATTACATTTACTTTCTGAATTCTCAGCATCTGGTGAATTGGCTATAGGAAAGAAAACTTAATCTTGTCAAATACAAATATCTCAGGCTGATCTCATAATATTTTCTGCTCATACTAAAAAAAACCTCGTCACTTTTTTTCTTTTTAATGTGGTTGCAAAAGAATGGTCATCTCAGACCCGAAAGCTCCTGAGCGGCCAGTTTCTGTTTCATTGCTCTCCCCTGCTCTCTGCTGCTGCCTGCAACCAGTGTAGATGGGCCAGATGTGTTTGTGTGGGTAAGGAGTTAGGGGAGGGTGGAGAATCTATCTATTCACTTCAGGGTCAGCAGGATGCTGATTTGCATCTGCAGCCTCATTATTCATAGCTGTTGTGTTTTTTTTTTCCTCTCTCTCTCTCTCTAATGCATGCCGGTGATGGGTCCCCTCTCTGCTGCAGGCCTCCAAAAACAGCTCCCAAAGGCTATACTGGTCATCCTTGGTGTTCTGCTGGGGAAAGTAGGGAAGACAGGGAGCCTCCATTCAGAGCCTAGCACAGGTGGTCCACCTGAAGAATAGCCATTTCCTCCCTCATGCACCTAGTAACCGGTTCACTCCACAGTCCCTGCTCCACTGCATGGCCTCTCTCCCTCTACCCCCAGGAAACTCAGCTATCCCTGTTGCCTGGACATTTCACCAAACGGAGCTACCACAGTCTGGACTTGGTGCACTCCACCCCTAACAACCCTGCCCCATTCCATCCTCCATGCAAGGATGTTAGTCTGCGTTCTGGCTCAGTAAATCTCAACAGAGGTGAGCACGCAACTATAAATCAAAGGAGAGGATGCGGGTCGGGCAAGCAGAAATTTGAGGGACAGAGGAGTCAAAGATCACCCTTTTTAGATCGTTCTTCCCAACAATCTGACTCTTTCCCAGCCCTCCTTTATGACTTGGTGGCCTGATATGATAGCAGAAATGGAACCCCACATAAATGTCTTCATATTGAAAAGTAATAAAGCAGGACACCCGAATTGGTAAATAAAATATGTTCTATGACCCTAACTTGGAAATACAACTACATAATGACCTGAAAGACCAGTTTTATCATTCTCCAAGTTTCCACCAAAACATCATAGCTGGGATAAAAGTGCACAGTCCCCCAACCTCAGAGCTGTACAACAGGGGACACGGGCTGGGAGCAATCCCACCCCTCTTCTCACCCCTCAGCACCATTCTTCCTAACACACTGTCTGGCATACCACTATGTGGGCAACCCAGCCCCGAGTCCAAAAACTGCCCACTATTCACCCTTCCCTGCTCCCAAACAGCCACCCCTTGGACTGACTGACACTGAGGCAGTCTGAATCCTCTAAGAAGTCCACAGAGGTCCTTTAAGGCTCAAGGGTGTTCAAGCAGAGAATTCCAAGAGTAGGCAGAGCACAGGTTCCAGGAACTTCTCAACACCACCCCCCAAGCCCCCTCATAACAAGAGCAGAGCCTGCCAAACTGCAGGCCACAGAACAGGGGCCTTTCCTGCTACTGACATTCTGTGGTTCTTTGTCAAAATGCAGGAAACTTCTAGGAAAATAAAACTAAAAGCAAAAGTTAATGTTACCAGGCAAAAATATTTCATATTTCACCCCATTACATATTATATTTAGACATATATACATACTTATATATATAAATGTTGTGTAATAAAGAAGGAGTGCTGGCAAGCATAAAGCTAAACTGGCAGAAATAATATTGCAGGTGACTTCAGAGCCCTTCTGCAGAAATGTAAGCATATCTAATCATACATAGTAAAAAGAGACACAGAAAGCATATTAGCTCAGGAACGGTGGAAATAACAGGAAATGAAGACAAAGGAAGCTATTCCATTTCTATAAAATGGAAAATATATACCTGAATGGTATAAAAGACATGAACTTTTGTGCAATGAAAACCTTAACTTTCAAGCATATAAAGGGGAAAAAAAAATTCCAAAAATATAAAAGATACCATCAGTGTCATAATTGGATAATTTAACTTTCTAAGAAACTGAAAGCTGACATGAGCAAAAATAAACAAAAATATAGAGAATACATGTAATGCAATTAGTAATTGGGTCTAACATATATATATATATATGGGGTGTGTGTGTGTGTGTGTGTGTGTCTTTTCACTCAACAGACAGAAAATATGCATTTTTTTCAAACACATTAGAAACATTTCCCAAATTGGGACTTGGGTGGCTCAGTCAGTTAAGCATCCAACTTTTTATTTCAGCTCAGGTCATGATCTTGGGGTCGTGAGATCAAGCCCTGAATCAGGCTCCATGCTCAGTGAGGAGTCTGCTTGAAATTCTCTCCTTCTCCCTGTGCCCCTCCTCCCACTTGTTCTCTCTCTCTCTCTCAAATAAATAAATAAATCTTTAAAAAAAGAAAAAAAAGGAAAGAAACACTTCCCAAATTGGCCATGTAGTAGAATATAAAGGAAGTTTCAATATATTCTTCAAGTTAATAACAAAAAAGCCCCACTCACAATCATTATATAATAAAATTCAACATACCCAACAATGAAAGGAAAAAACGTATTTGAAAGGTAAAATAAAAAACAAAAAGAAAAACATCTAAACTTAAGTTTGGATTAAAACTTTGGATTAAATAAATATTATCAGGAAATTACAAATTATTTATACAAGAACAATAATCATAGCAATAAATCTTAACACCTGTGCATTACAGATAATATGGTACAGAGAGAAAAATTTATAGCCACAAATATAGGATACAGAGTGAATACTAGGAAACTATGAAAATATAAATACCAAAAACATAAAGTTAGAAATAACTAGTAAAGATAAAGGCTGTATTTATAAAATAGCATATTTTTAAAAACAGTGTTTTTATAAAGATGTAACACACATAATCAACTATCCCCCCCCATATATCATATTAAAAGGAGGAAAGAGAACAGGCATAATACAAAAAACATGTAAAAGAACATGGCTACGGAAGATATAATTTTTTTAATTTTATTACGTTATGCTAATCACCATATATTACATCATTAGTTTTTGATGTAGTGGTCCATGATTCATTGTTTGCCTAAAACACCCAGTGTACCATTCAGCACGTGCCCTCTTTAATACCCATCACCAGCCTAACCCATCCCCCCACCCCCCTCCCCTCTAGAACCCTGTTTGTTTCTCAGAGTCCATAGTCTCTCATGGTTCGCCTCCCCCTCCTATTTCCCCCCTTTCATTTTTCCCTTCCTGCTATCTTCTTCTTCTTTTTTTTTTTTTTTAACATATAATGTATTATTTGTTTCAGAGGTACAGGTCTGTGATTCAACAGTCTTACACAATTCAAGGGCTAGTATCCAAAATCTAGGAAGATACAATTTTTTAAATATTTTATTTATTTGAGAGAGACAGAGATAGAGAGAGTAGGAGCAGGAAGGAGGGGGAGAAGCAGACCACTCGCTGAGCAGGGATCCCGATGCGGGGCTTGATCCCTGGATCCTGGGATCATGACGTGAACCAAAGGCAGACACTTAACCGACTGAGCCACCCAGGCGCCCCAGAAGGTGTATATGTTTTTGTAATTTTGCATATAATATGTAATTTTATAAAAATATTAAATGTACTATGGACAATATCAAACAAATACAACTGATGAGCTACAAGACACAACTAATTTTCTTAAAAAATATACATGGCCAAAATAAGTTCAAGGGGATTATCTAAATAAAATAGGATGGTGGTAGTGTCTACTGACTGGTTTCTAACAGCAGATCCAATGTGATTTTTTTTTTTTACAACTCATTTAACAACTCAAGGAAGCAAACATCATATCCTTTATATGCGGAATTTTAAAAAGCTGAACTCACAGAAACAGAGTAGAGCAGTAGTTACTAGGAGCTAGAAGTTGGGATAAAAGGGGAGATATTGGTCAAAGGGTACAAACTTCCAGTTGTAAGATGAATAAGTTCTAGGAATCTAATGTACAGCATGATGATCATGATTAATAATATTTTACATATACTAGAAAGTGGCTAGACAGTAGATCTTAAATGTTCTCACCACAAAAAAGAAATGGTAACGATGCAGTGGAGGTGTTAGCTAAAGCTCTGGCTGTAAACATTTTGTAGTATATCAGTGTATCAGATCAATACCTGTACACTTGAAACTTAGAGAATGTTTTATGTCAGTCATACCTCAATAAAGCTGGGGGGGCAGGCGGGGAAGAAAGTGAGTATCAATCTCCACAATTTCTAGATGAAGAGCCAAGGCTCAAATTTCTTAAATATAGTCACACAATTAATACATAATAGCAGAGCTAAAATTTCAACCCAGGCTTGGCCAACTCAGAACCCTCTCCGTGTTTCTAGTAAAGTGCAGGTTCTCATTCTTTAGCACTCATCAGAATCACATGGTAAACTTGTTAAAACATAGATTATTGGGCCCCAACTCCAGAGATTTTGATTTAGTAGGTTTGGAGTGCAGCCCTGAATGTGTACTTCTAACGAACCTTAAGGTAATGATACAGACTCTGTTTTGTGGAGCCCTGCACAAGACCATGAAGCTTTTCTCTGACAATAACCTCCTCTGAGCAGGAATTTGGAGTAAAACAAGTTTTGCTTTTGCTCTCTGAGAAGACAGTGTTTCTTGTGGGACAGGTTCATATAGAACAAACTCCTTGTGTGCCAAGGAACAAAAATTATCAGCTAATGTTAATACCTAATTAATGCAAAATGTGCTGAATTATGTCCAATTTCATTGCAGACCTTACAAACAAAAAACTTCAACCCAAAACTGACACAGTTAAGTTTCTTTCCCTTCTGATTTTTTCCCCTGCATCCTGCTAATGGCAAAATGCCATCGCAGAGGATGTGAAAAGTGATGTGTCAATATTGTTATCTAAAGTTTACACTGTATGGCTTAAGAAATGAATACAAAAATAAAGCAAACTGAGATATGTGTGAAGTGCAAAGTAGTATTATTCATCCATCCATTCATTCATTCACTTAAACAGCAAACAAATATTCCATGCTAAAGCCCAGGGATAGTGTCTTGGGAAGTATAAAGATGAAGCCAACTCAGAAGCTGTCCCTGCCCTCAAGAAGTTGACAATGTGATATTGAAGACTGGCATTCAAGAAATACCTATGATAAATCATGAAACTGTATCCATAAAACCAGAGTATCAAACTTTAGTATTTACAGTATGAACTATACAGGGAAGAAAAAGAAACCTAATCCTCTTCTTAGAAGATAAAGCCAAGGCTGCAATTTTTCATTATTCATGATGTGTATTTAAATTATACATGTTAGTTCACATGGGGATAATTTGCCACCACATTTCCAAACCCAAGTATTGTCTCCTCCATTGTAACATTCTGAAAAAATAGTTTAAGGAGTTGAATGTATAGTCCATTAAATGAGACAGTCGTGCTCGTCTGAAAGAAGCAGATAAGCAGTAGTGAGATCCACCCCCCAACACCACACCAGCATTGCCAGAAAACCCAAGATTGAATTTGGAATACCAAGTTATGGTCACACAAATCAGGAGGGTTAGAAACAGGATAACCTCAAAGGCGACTCTGTTGATTAGGAGTCCTTATAAAAAAGTTCCTCCCCAACACCAGGAACTAGCAGAGGGTGTCACTACCTGAAAATAGGAAGTGTTGACCTCCATCAAGTCTCCAATCAGGTGCTGGGGACACTCCTGTACAATACCTTCTCTGCCCTGCTTTGCTCAAGCAGAGAAGATATCCAGGAACTACGGCCAAAGGAAGCCTGAGCTACAGGGAGGATAGAGAGTAAATCTTACACACCTCTGTATCTGCAAAGCCAAGTATAATGCTCGATAGCAGAATGTTTGTTCTAATTACTGAAACACTCTATGGATAGAGTTCACTGAACTGAACAGAATAGATTCATTCTAGTCTCATTACTGTTACTACCCTGCTGGATGACCTTAAGCCAATGATTTTATTTTTCTGATTTTCAGTTTTTACTTCCGAAGATGAGCATTACAATGACAAAGATTTCATGTGGCTCCTCCAGGAAAGAATTCAGAAAATGCAAACAAACACTGTAAATTATAATGTGCCACATCAATGTGAGGGTTGAAAGGTAAGAAAGTTGCCTTTAAGTTGTTACTCTAAAATGGCTGAGATATGAACCTACTTATTGGCTAAAGAAATGCCTATGAGAATTTGTTCAAGTTATAATCATCTATGCAATTACATAAAGTTTTAAGTAAGAATACCCACCCTTCTCCCTGCTCAGCCAGCCCCAGAACTTGATAAGACTATTTTCATTTTTAATTAAAACACATCATAACAAGAAAAATTTTTAATGAACAACATGGACAGGGAACATGGATGAAAGATGTGCTCTAACCATAACACAAAACACATGAAGAAACTAGATTAATTAATAGAGGGTAATATGGGTACAAGAAAATGCAGAAATATGAATGTAACCAGCTAGAAAGTCTAGAAACAAATCCTTGCATATATACTAATTTAGCGTGTGAAAGTTAGAATTCCAAATCAATAAGAAAAGGAAGTGGTCAATAAATAGTGGTAAGGAAATGAGGTACTGATTTAGGGAAAAAATGAATAAAGTTACACCTCTCTGTTATACTATACACATGCTCACATGCATATCTATCTATCCATCCATCCATCCATCCATCCATCCATCCATCCATCCATCCATCCTTGGGAACTCTACCCAGCTTAAACCATAAAAAATAAAACTCTAAAATTACCTAAAGATATCAGCAGAAACTATAAGATTGGTAAGGTCTTTCTAAGTAAGAAACAACTTAGAAGACAAAATTGAAAAGACTGAGAGATCATGTGAAAACAAAATTAAAAGCTCACCTATAAATAAAAAAAAAAATTACCATTGAAGTTAAAGGAAAAATGGAAGTCTTAGAGAATATATCTACAATATATTTAATAAATAAAGACCACATGAGGAAAAATAAAAATGTCCTAAAAGCAGTAAGAAAAACACAACCAACCCAAAGGAGAAATGAACAATATAAAAAACCCACAATTTGTATTAAAATCAGTAAGCATGTCAAAAGATGATTAAACTCACTAGTTATCACTGATGAAATGTACATTATATCATTCCCAGCAAAATACAATGCCAATAATTTTTAAAGAAAATCTCACGTATAGACACACATATAATTAAATATGTACAAGAATGTTCTTTGTGATGGGATGCTTTCACACAGAATATTTTTGGGAATAAGTCAAAGAAAACATGACTCAAATTGGCTCAAGCAATGAGGAAATATATTTTTCATGTACTGAAAAGTCTTGGTTAATTGTGTTAGAAGCACAGTGATAACATAAGAGACTTAGGTTCATTTCCCTACTCTGATATCTACAATGATTTCACTCGAAGGATCGGGCATCTTGTGTTCATAACACGGTTACCAGAAACAAACTGCGGAATATTCTTCCTTACTCATATTCAATGGAAGAGAGAGTAACTGGATTCTTCATCCCAGAATCCCTGAGCAGAATTTTCCTTGTTTCTTTGGCCTCAAATGGCTTTCCTTTGCCAGTTGTTATAGAACCCATGGCAACGGGATGGGCTGCTCCTCTGCCATTCAGGCCCCATAACTTCACAGGGGAGTGGTGGACACCAGATTAAAATGAGACTTCTTAAAAAGGGTCTCTTTCTAAGAAGAGGTGAGGTGAATATAGGAGAGGCACTGTCTAGTAACACTTTAATCACTAAGTGACACCAGCCAATTAATGCCTAATTATAAGCCTTCCAATTTACAGAATGCAAAAACTATCAAAAAGTTGGGGTAGACCTAAATGAAATAAAATGGATTAAAAAGTTACATAAAATATATTCAGTATTATTTCCTAATCATTATAAAAGTCAACAACAAAAATATTTATGCAAATACATTATGTATAGGTACATAAAGGGGGTTGAGGAAAAACACTGGACCAATGTTTCTGAACTGTTTTTTCATTATCCTATGGAGCCTTTTGAGATATTTCTTTCCTAATCATGCCCCCACACTGTTAAATGCCCCCCATGAAATGTTAATACCTCAAATACATTGTATATCTATTTATAAACTGTATGTATATCTATACTTTATATATAGAATGAGTAAAATTTTTCACCCCTCCCAAAAATAAATTTTTGCCCCCTTGGGAGGTGATATCACCTCTTTTGAATATTACCCACAAAATTACTGAACAGTTTCAATTTTACCTGGAACAGGAAACAGAAGAAGGGAGGATGTCTTGTTCTCTTAATACTTTTCAGTATTACAAGGAAAGCCACATGTTTAATTCATATTTTTCTAATTAAAAAACAAAATAGCGATGGCTTCCAAACATGTTTTTTCTGAATTCCTATTCCACCAAAAAAAAAAAAAAAGAAGAAGAAGAAGAAGAAAGAAAAAGAACCCCACAAAACTATTTGCTTCCTGGAGATCTGAGTAAACAAAGATTGTCATTCACACATCCCCCAAATCCTGAAATTATGATCCACACAGAAATTAAGAAAGGCAGGACTCACACAGCACCATCAGAAGAGAATGCAGCCATTCTAACATAACATTTAGAGATGGCAGAATGATCAAAACATTTGCCAAAGCTGCAGAATCTCCTGCTTTAGCATGTTTCAGAGTATCTAACAGACCCTCAGTTATAGGCATGTAAAGAGTTCCTAGTGATGGATTTTTCCAATCCAGAAAGACCATCCTCTGAGACATATCCAATATGTCAGTGGCCTCCCTTATTTAGGTTAAGAAACATTAAGGTTAGCAATGATTTCTTTCATGAAATAAGAAAAAAGTATAGAAAAACACATTATTGATTTGTAAAGCTGTTAAGGTCTGAGCAGGTTATATGTATATTTTGTGTAGTCACCATGACTATTCCATGAAACAGATATTATCCCCATTTGATGGCTGTGGGAATTAAGGCACAAAGAAGTTGAATGATTCACCACTTGATGCCTGCTGAACTACTAACGACTCTAATTCCCAACCTTCCGTTCCTGTTCCTAGTCTCCTTAACATAACTTCCTCCATCATTCCTTCTGCAAGGATTTGTAGAGCATGGGATTCATGCCAGGCACCCTACCCTGTATGTGCTGGGGATAAAGTAACAAAACGATGAGATCCTTGCTATTATGAAGCTTATATTCTAGTAGAGGCACAAGTCAGACTAAATACATAAGTAATATTTCAGAGTAATAAGTACTATAAAGTAAATAAAACAGGTGACAGGATAGAAAGTATGGTTGTATATGAGTGGGGATGGGAGACCTGACAGTTTTAAATGGGAGCAGGGTCTAGGATGCTATAAGAGAGGGAAGAGTCTTCGAGGCAGGAAGATTAGCATGTGCAAAGTCTCTGAAGAGTGACTAACATTGTACTAGGTAGAGAAATACCAGCTGCTATAATGGACACACCCTAAACCTTCAGTAACTTAACACACTGCGGTTTATTCATGTTAACATCCACTGCAGACGTTACTGGTTGGTGGACGGACTTCCTCCACGTGGTGATCCAGGGACCTGGTTCCTTCCACTTTGCAGTTTTGCCATTGCCTAGGGCTGCAGAATACTTTGTGTCCAGGGAGGGGAGGCAGCACATTTACTTCCTAATAACACTATCCAGGAAATACCATGTCATTGGTGAAAATTAATCTCATGGATGCAAAGCAAGCTGAGCACCGCAGACCTAAGGACAATCTTACAATCATGGATGGACAGGCATGCATTCTGCTTTGAGGGATCTCCGGCTCAGAAATGGATGTTTTAAGGAAGAGTAAGAGGCCAAAGTGGCTTGAACACTGTGAGCCTGGAAAAGAGTGGTAGGAGAGAGTTCAAAGTAAAAGAGGCACCAGGTAATGTAGGGCCTGGTAGGGTATAGTAAGGCATTCAGTAGTCTGTTAAGTGTAACAGGAAGACGTTGGAGGTTTTAAGCAAATTACAGTCACAGTATCATTCGTTTCCAAAAGCTCAACCTGGCTTCTACCTAGAGAATATAATCTGTGGTAGGGCAAGAGCAGAGAAACTAATTAGAAGACGTCCATAATAAATAAGGTAAGAGATGATGATGCTCAGGACCCGCCATGGTGGAGTTAAGAAGTGGTCAACACAGGGTCTATTTTGAAAGTAGAGTTACAGGATGTGGTGATGTGAGTCGTGAGTGAATGGCAGGAATCAGGATGGCTAATAGATCTTTTGCAATGGTCCAATTACTATGGCTACGTGTTAACTACCCAAAGTTGAGTAAGTGTGTCTCTGCTGCAGACTGTGTAGGCTCTCAGCAGGATGACTACAAACTGGTGGGGATGAGACTGGTCTGAAGTCTTGTCCATTCACACCTATGGCAGTTGATGCTTGCTTGAGTTGGGGACTTCACTGCTGCTCCCTGCCAGGCTGTCCAAAGGTTCTCTACCTGTGGGCTAGTCTGGGCTTCCTCATAGCCTGGTGGATGGTCTGCCCCAGAGCAAGCCTCCCCAAAGAGAGAACCAGATGGAAGCTGTTTTGTCTTTTGTACTAGCCTCAGAAGTCACCAAACTCATGTTCACCATATTCTATTTGTGGGGACAGTCACAAGCACCCACCAAATTTTAAGTAGAATAAAGACCCCACCTATCATGGGAGGAGTGCCAAAACCACATTATAAAAAAGCATGTGAGATGAGAGATTTTTGTTGCAGTCATTTAGAGAAATACACTCTGCCACCTCGAAGCAACAGGATAAAGGGAGTCATTAATTAAGACGGGAAGACTGAACGACGATCAGGTGTTTCTGGGTGAAGGACTCAAAATTCTGTTCTGGATATATAAAGCTTAAGGTACCTATTACACATCTAATTGGAGATACAGAGTGAGCAGTTGGATAAATGAGTCTGGAGTTTATTGGAGAAGTGAGAGCCAGAGAAACATATTTTGATTTTATCAGCATGGAGAGGGTATTAAAGTCATGAATCTCATGAGATTGCCCAGAAATAAAGTTTAGCTGGAAAAAAGAAGGAGAATTTAGTACTGAGCTCAGGAGCACCCAACTCCCCAAAAGTATCAACTTTTATTTTGCCAAGACTTTGATACTTCAACCTATTCTTCAGAGACTAGGTAGTTACTTAAATATATTTAAAGAATAAGATATTGGCAATGAAACATAGCTAAAATGACTTTTAGACCTATTTTGCCCCACGTCAAGATATTTAGGATTTATGTGGAAGTCTTAAAATTTAATCAATTTTCACCAGAATCATTCACAAAATAATGAAACTTGGGAATAAAACAAATGGCCACTATTGTTTCTGTATAAGTGGTCCACAACTCAGCCTCCCCAAAGGAAGCTCTTCCTGCCTGACAGCCTTCACACTGGGAAGTTGGCTTGTTCTGTTTCTACAGCAGCTTTCAGCCTTGGGACTCAACTGGAACACCTCTCTTCTTCTCCTTCTCTCTCTCTCTCTCTCTCTCTCTCTCACACACACACACACACACACACAGAGAGAGAGAGAGAGAGAGGTTCTGTTTCTCCAGAGAACCCTAACACAGGTGTTTGATTTTAGTTATATTTTTTTCATGAGCACAACCCATTCCAGTTCAGTAATCTGAATCCTTACACAAATAACATGTGAAATTAGATCAAGCCAATCAATACTATACAAAAACCTGGACAACAGTAAGGCATTCTGGGGAGTTGCTGCTGACTTCAGCACAGCCATGGATGGTGTGATACTGTGGGGCAAAGTGGTAAGCATCCCTGTTTTTGAAATGGTTGCTCCTCCTTTCCTGAAGGATGGCATGTATGTTGGCTTTTGCCAACCTATCTAGAACAGACGTCTCCAAAGTCTTCACCCCTGTTTAGAATGACCTTACTCACGCTCCTCCGTTTGTGAATGCAGATTGTTTTATTTTTTTATTCTACAATCATCTACTAGATTGTTGTTTCAGAAGTAGATTGATTTAGAGCCAATCCCCAGACACAGCAGGAAATTGTGGGGTTCAAAAGGGAAAAAGAAAGAGAAAGTGCTTGAGCTCAGCTTGTTTTCTTCTGATTTTTTTTTTCTTTGTTCTGAAAGAATCCAGGGAACTTGCTTGGGAAATGGGTGTGTTGATCTAATGGCTGAATCACTTGAGGATGATTTTACAAGTATCTAGGGCATGCATATAATCAAAGGAAGAAAACGCTTAAATTCCATAAGATAAAAAGAAATAGAACATTAAACATAAAGTATAAATTTTTGGAAGTGTCATGCTTGCCAGTATTCAAAAGGCTCCAGATAACAAAAAGAAAATGTCTGTCAGCCCCAGCACAGAAAAATAGTCAGACATGAGTAGCAAATGACTCCCACCCATAACTGGGCTGCTTCCTGAATTAACTGTGCCTACCCCTTCGGCTCTTCTCCACCCTTCATTCCACACTAAATATGTATTCAAAATGTTCCCTGTTACTTATTTTTTAAAGTGCATTTAAACAGAAAGGAACGCCCCGACTCTTTGGTACCAGCCTAATTATTCCAAAAGATGCAAACGAGGGAATAATATATTGATTTAGGATTTTATAACTTTCAGGTTGATCTGGAAACACAGCAAAGAATCATGTTCATTATCCAATTTCAAGTCTAATTCAATATATCTGACTTCCCAAATATTCAGATTAAAAAGGTGAAAAGCACTTTATTGTTTTACCAAAAATGTTAAGGTTTTAATGAGTCAGCCTCTTCCTGTTTAGAAAACCTAAGCTATAAACAAAGAGAGGATGAAAAACGTTCTGCTTTCATTTTACAAAAATCAAAGAAATTTAAAATTGGAGTCTGTAAAAGATCAGAAAACTCTGATGATATGTCTTATTCTCAGATCCTCACAAGCACTAGAGCAGAACGAAACTGTGCCATTTTATGTTTGTTATAAACAGTGTCATAATATCAGAAAGGCAATGACTCATATTCTGGGAAGCAGGGCAATGACTCTACAGCACTATTTAGATGTTCTGTAACTCGATACTTTATCAATCCCTCTGTTTTCTTGGGTTACAGACCAACACAGAGAAAGAGATGGACTTGGTGATCAGAACAGCTGGAAGGTCTAGATTAAGGTCCTTTTCTAAACCCCAGAGATTGCTGAATACCAGGCAGCAATTACAGGAAAGACAGCTCTGTTGAGCTCTGGGAAGCTCAGCTTCCCAGTCCAAGGAAAGGGATGGGATGCTCAAGACATAGGCTTGCACAGTTTGGGAGGATCTTTAAGAATAGAGACCAATCACAGATTCTGTTGTGGGTATGCCCTGAGCCACAGGCTTGCAGGCATTTCCCACTGCTCCTGAAGTTAATGAGAAGCGCTTTAGGGAGAGATGGGGTTGTTGGCAGAGCAGCTAAGAGGTAAAAAGAAAAGCTATGTGAGTCCAAAAATCCCATGCCCAGGTCCTAGGATCAGGGGTGTGGAGGGCAGATGGAACTGCAGGGACAGACATGTGGGGCTGCTGCAGATGGGGCTAAGGAGGCAAGGAGATCAGAGAAACACTAGCCTGCAGCCAGAAGTACAGCAAAGTGTGCCAGGTAAACCCTCACTCATCGGTGGGACCAAGCGGGTACAGACTTGTGAGGCTGAGTCCACAATGTAGATCACCAGTGATTTCAGCCAAACCCTGCATGAGCAGTCCCAGAAAGAGATCTGTTTCCTTCTACCTCCTCCTGACTCTGTTTATAGGGTAACAAAGAAGGGGAGCTTCCTTCCCTCCTAATCTCTATGATTCTCTCCCACTATGTCTCTGTTTCTGTCACACACACACACACACACACACACACCCGTACTCCAGTACTCAAAGTGATACCATCACAAATTTAGACAGCTGAGCAAAGAGAGAAGGAATTACTCAACTGCGGGCTTAAATTTTAAAGGCCAGGACAAAAGCATAATAACTGGCACACTTTTTAAATAATCAAAAGTACCTAAAAAGTTACGAACTCCGTGATGCCACAAGAGAAGCTTACTGTCACAGGTAGGATGAAACAAAGACATTTCAAGCTCATACCCCAACAGGTTGGGGCTCCTCAAGGAGCAGCTTACAACTAAACAAAACCCAAATCCATGTATTACAGGAGCAGTTGAATTCTGCAGGTGTCTGTGGGGGCGCTGGAGGCACTGGCTATGAAAAGTCTCTGTGTGTACCAGCACAGCAGTGGGAGTTTCCAGGATGTGAAATGCTAATTGCAAAGATTATTTTTAAACTCTCAACAAGCAAGAGGTGCTTCATTCCCGATACACATCTAATTTGTTTCTATTTTTCTGTTTGAAATCTGGAGGAAGGGAAATGACTGCAAACCCGGAACAATCTTACAGGGACAGGAGAGGACAGACTACAGCTGTTCAATGGCTAAAGCTCCTCCTCTCAGTCCTGCGCAAGCAAACCACTTCTGGAAGAGAAGGCAATTTCCCTGGAATCTTCCTGATCGATACAGACTTGAACGGTGGCACAAGTCTCCCACTTATGGAGATCAAAAACCTTCACTGGAGGGAAAGGTTCGGGAGCTGCTGGACTAGCTACATATGACTCAGTCACATAAATACAATAAATGGCGATATTCTGGCCTGCCAAAACCTCCCAATGATCAATTTCAGATACCAATTGTTTGGGGTGCATCCACATTAGCAGTAGCAAGCATGAAACAGCATTTTTCAATTTATTTTATTTTCTCAAGGGCAACATTGTGATTTTTAAAAATTCAGACACAAAAGTTGCCCGTTAATGGTGAAAATCACTAATAGTATATATTCAAAAAAAAGCACATACAAATCAGAAATACATTAGCAAAAGATGAAGACCGCTTTCTGAATGAATCATTCTTTCCTTGAAGCTTTTCATTTTATAGTGGTGCTGGAAGACAGCAAAGAAGGAAATTTAATAATGGTCTCTTGTTATTTTGTTCACCAAGAACATGCCAGTGAAAAAAATGAAATACTTTTCAGATAAAACAGAAATGCTGAGCAAGTGATGATATGCATAAATACACAAAATCAAGCTGAAGGCAGCAGTTACTTTCCTGTAGAGCGATGCTTTCCCTGGTTTGATGCACTCTGACCAGCCCACAAATCAGCAGAGGCCTCATTTGCATTCAGCAAGTTTTTGCAGCATGAAAGAGTAGGAGGAACGCAGGCCTGGGTGCAAATAAACTCTTGCTCTTCCACTCAGCCTTGTTTGGCCTTTGGTGATCTCCTTGACCTCTCCGGGCCTGACCTGCTTCATCTGTAAAGTGGAGATCCTGACAATATCCTAGGAGATAATGCCCCACAGGGTTACCTAACACACAGGAACAGTGCTGACATGATGCATGCAAGCCATCTTCCCCTTCATTTCCCCTAACACTAACTTTTATAACCTGCACACTGAGGGTTAAATATCAGTGTGATCGTGGGCAGTGGAGGGTAAAAGCAAAAAAGCCCAATCTCACTGAATGGACAAGAACATTTGGAATATTAATCATTTCAATGGTTCCCAGAAGCTGCTGGAAACTTGGCATATTAGAACCTCTTTGCAAACCATATATGCTGGAAGAGTTGGGCCTGGAACAGGACTTCTGCTCAATTTTTGGGTCCCCTGAGAAATGAAGGCAGTGGTGATGTGGCCTTCAAGGTTGCCCTGCCTGGGTTTGCTGGGATTTGATATGAATCACAAAAATCTTCTGACCGACAAAGGTAGGTGCAATTAATACCAGAGCTCACAGGAAATGTGGTAGCAAGATTTTCTGCAGTAAGCAATGTCCACAATAGCCAAACTATGGAAAGAGCCAAGAAGTTCATCAACAGATGAATGGATAAAGAAGATGTGGTGTGTGTATATATATATATATATATATATATATATACACACACACACACACACACACACACACACTGGAATATTATGTAGCCATCAAAAAAACGAAATCTTGCCATTTGCAATGACATGGATGAAACTAGAGGGTATTATGCTAAGCAAAATAAGTCAATCAGAGAAAGACAAGTATCATATGATCTCACTGATATGAGGAATTCTTAATCTCAGGAAACAAACTGAGGGTTGCTGGCGTGGTGAGGGGTGGGAGGGACGGGGTGGCTGGGTGATGGACACTGGGGAGGGTATGTGCTATGATGAGTGCTGTGAATTGTGTAAGACTGATGAATCACAGACCTGTACCTCTGAAACAAATAATACATTATATGTTAAAAAAAAAAAAGAAGAAGAAGAAGATAGTAGGAAGGGAAAAATGAAGGGGAGGAAATCAGAGGGGGAGACTAACCATGACAGACTATGGACTCTGAGAAACAAACTGAGGGTTCTAGTGGAGGGATGGGTTAGCCTGGTGATGGGTATTAAAGAGGGCACATATTGAATGGAGCACTGGGTGTTATACGCAAACAATGAATCATGGAACACTACATCAAATAAATAAATAGATAGATAGATAGATAGATAGATAGATAGATAGATAGATAGATAGATAGATAAATAAAATAAAAGATTTTCTGCAGTAATGCTTTCAAATTCGTGAATTTTTTTTCCACATAAGGACCAAGGACTTTAATGTACCTGAATATCTCCACAAATGAAAAGAGAATATCAATTCAACCTGTTGGCACCCTAGGGACATAGGTAACCAGCATTTACTAAATACCAGTTTCTTGAGGCTGGAATGTGAGACTCTAATGTCCTCTTAACACAGATTTCTCACATGTTGCTGCTGCCCTAAACCTTAAGTGCCAAATATGGAAAATGATGTCATACCGTAATTAACAGGTACTCCTTGGCCAGACCTAACTTCCTTTCTGAAACAGCCCTAAATCCTTGGATGGACCACATGGAGAGCACCAGCATGCCAATATGACAACCTGGCCATAAGAAAGGCCTAAGCATGGCCTAAAGAAGATGCACTTCAGAAGCAGGACTGACAGTGTAAAAAAGGCAACAATGGCCTTGCCCTTAGCAAGTGAAATTTGTACCACTGTGCATTATAAAGACCAGAAGGACCCGTAAGTATTATCCCCTTGTTCCATACATATGCGGTAAGGAATTTAACCTTGCACAAAATGAGATCTGGCCTCTGCCCTCGGCTTTTGGAAGGTGATCTCTAAGCCCCTGGGATACCAAAGCTGACAAGAGTGTCTTTGTTGACCTGAGGACTTTGGGTCACATTTGATAGTCTAAGAAGGTGGCTTAGAGTAAAGTAGATCACATGGTATCAGCTCAACTTCCTGAGATGAGGCACAGTCAACCATGTCTCCCATGTCCATGGAAGAGGACAACTGGAAGCTCTGTGATATGCCTCTACCCTTGGCTGATTTTATTCTCTATCCTTTGCTGGTCATAAACCATAACTATGACGGCTTTAAGTGAGTTCTAAAAGTCCTTCTAGTGCATTACTGAACCACAGAGTGATCCTTGTGATCCCGAATTTGCCGGTGCTGTGAGACCCCCAAACTTGCAACTAGGGTTAGAAGTGAGAACAGTCTTGTAGACTGTAGACCCCCCCTTACTTCACTCTTTGAGAAAACTGAGGTTGATAAAAGTGAAGTTGCTTCCCTAACAAATACTGCTGTTAGGAGTTATACCCAGGCCTTTTCTTTCCACCTCCAGTGTCTTCCCATGACTACTCAAACAGGCAGCACATGTCTCTCAACCCAGCAAAACACAAGATGTTCCTGCAGAAAAGGCTGCAGGGCAAACAAGATTCCTTCATTCAGATGTAAAGGAAATAATCTCCAAACTGACTAAGAGTGACAAAATCCTCACACAGTCAGAATTGTTGGCTTGGGTAGGAAGGGCATGCTCTTAAGAAAAATAAACTATAGACTTTCTTCCTTTCTATAAAATCTATGCATGTTTTCCTGGAATCTCAGGGTTTGGGGAGCACTAAAAAAACAAACAATAACAGTAACTTTCAAGTACACTGTAGGTTCTAGAAGGAAGGAGAAGGACCCAGCATATGTAATACAAACAGGTTAGAGGAAACCTGGGTCTGAGACCCAGGTGTGCAGACACAGTGATAACAGAATATGCAGCTCTCACACCAGAAGCATTTACTCTGTGCCAAGCATTCTTTACTCTGCAAGGGAGGCAGTAATAATTTTATTCTTAAAATGAAAAGACTCAGAAAAGTTAAGTAAATCTCCTAATGTTATCAACCAAATATAACACAGATAAGGGGTTCAATTCCAAAACACCCAAATCTGGGGCATCTGAGTCTCTCATCAAGATGCCTGTTATGTCCAACCTCACAGGCCATCCCTGGGATGACAGAGTTCTTTGGTCCCTGCCAGTGCTCCCATCACATTGGCCATTGTTTCAACCATCAGTGATTGGACTGGGTCATACCCTTCATGTGTACAAATGTAGAAAATTTTGATATACTGCCATATTGGGCTCTGCTGACCTCGGAATATGACCTACTAGAAATAAAAAGCATATTCATAGAAATATGTCTACTCTGGGCTCTCAGGGCAAACTGGAGAGCAGAAAGGTTATATAAAGAGTGAGACTATCATAATGCCATGGTGTACAATGTGGTCAAGGCCAATAGGGACAACGATGCCCTGCTGTTTGCAACCAGAACATTCATACATGGAACTTCTATCAGCTGACAAGGGGCCCCAGCCTGAAAACTCTCTTTGGTTAGTGTTAGGAGTTGAATTTTGTTCCCCCCACCAAAAAAATAAATTCAAGTCTTAATCCATGCAACCTTAGAATGTGACTTTATTTGCAAATAAGATCTTTAGGGAGCTAATAGAATTAAAACGAGGTTATCAAAGTGGGCCCAATTCCAGTAAGAGTAGTGTTCTTACAAAAGGGGGAAGTCTGTTGACATAAAAAGAGTCAGGCCCAAAGGGAAGATAATGTGAATAGACATGGGGAGATGTGAAGATGGAGGCAGAGACTGAGATTATGCTCCCACAAACCAAGGTTTGAGACTATCAGAATTGGAAGAGTCAAGGAGGACTCCTTCTCCAATAGGTTCCTAAGGGAATATGGCCCTGCTGATACATTGATCTTAGATTTGTGGCCTCCAGAACTGTGGGACAATAAGTTTCCACTGTTCTAAGCCACCCAGATTGTGTTTCTTTGCTACAGCAGCCCTAGGGAACCAACACAATAAGAGATTAGGTTTGGGGAAGATGGTATCACTAAGTGGGATCCCATTCCTAAGGAAGAATCTATGTTCCATATTCAGCCTCTTGAACAGCAAAAATCTTTTATAAGCATAATTCCAAGCTTATAAACAGGTTTGTTCCAAGCGTGAGAAAGTCATGGTCATTAGCAGATTTATGCACATGATAGAAAACCCATCTATTCACAAAATATTTTCTTTTTATGTTAGCTAGCAAGGATAACCCCATGGTTTTAGCTATATATGCTATTCTTTGTTCACACTCACACACACACACACACACACACACACACACACCTCTCTCCTTCTTATAATCACATTACAGAAAACTGACCTCCCAGTGTGTGGAACACCCCTTCCCCACCTACACAGTATTTGGTCTATCAGGTCTCACAGGCTGCCCAAAACCTTCCAGGACAATTAAGTGCAGATAGAGCACTTTTTCCACTTGGGTTGCACTGGGCGGTTTAAGCTACAAAGAAAGAACAATGACTTTACCATAAACATACAGACAGATGAGTGTATTTCCCTTTCTCATTCCCAATAAAAATGTCATCCCTATTAGTTAGCTAGGGCTATAGTAACAAAGTATCATAGACTGGGTGGTCTAAACAACACAGTCTTATTGTCTCACAGTTCTGGAGGCTGGAAGTCTGAGATCAAGGTTTTGGCAGGGTTGGTTCCTTCTGGGACTGTGAGGGAGAATCTATCCATGCCTGGCAATTTGGTGTTACTTGGCTTGTAAATACATTAACCTGATCTCTAGCTTTTTAACCTATGTTCCCTGTGTGTGTGTGTCTGTGTGTGTCATATTTCCCATTTTATAAGGACATCGGTCATATCGGATTGGGGGTCCAACCTACTCCAGTATGACTAAGTTAACTGGTTACATTTGCAGTGGCCCTCTTTCCAAACAAGGTCACATTAGGAGGTTAGATGGTCAACTTATGAATTGTCAAGGAAGGGGGCAGCCCAAGCCAACCCATAACAACAACCCCCAGTGCATGACCAAGTGAAATTGTGTCTTATTTAACTATATTTACATAAAGATTTTGAAGAACAAATTATTTTTTTCAGAGAAAAAAAAAATTATGTGTTCTATAAAACACCAATGGCTCCATTTCCAAAATACATTTATAGGCAAAATCCCAGTTTAGAACATAGATAAGAGATTAGAGATAAAGATAAATGTAACTCAGTATTGCTAAAAGAGTGCTATTCGTTAAGGGTCTTGTATCTTTACTCTTGTTCATTCAGTGAACCAACTGATTAATATTAAGATAGAGCTTAGAGAAGATTAAAAAAATAAAAATAAAAGAAGAAGGGTAAAGATGACGCCATCCAGAACTTCCAGAAATTAAAATCAAATCATGGAGACAAATGGAACCATGAACAGGAAACAATATAAGGCCCAATCCAACTGTGTCAAATGAGATATTCACACAATGACTAAAACATTGACTCAGAAAGACACAGATCACCGGTAAGTGGGTGAGCCACAAAAGGTCTCTCTGAAGAGGATGTGTTTGAATGGGCCATAAGTCTGGGTGGCCTGGGGAAGGTAGGGTGCAGATGATCCCAGTGGTGGGTTTGACCTGACTCCGGGAGCAAGAGGTCTCTGGATGGAGCAACGGGTGGTGCTGGGAAGTGGTGGGTGAGTCTGGGAACAGCAGGACAAGTCAGACCCCAAAGGTCCACATCATGCCAGACTCAAGGTTTTGCCTTTAGATCACAGTACTCATGGTAAGTATACTTCTGCAGCTTTTGAAAATGTGCCCTGAGTGCTTTAATAGAATGTATAATTTCCTTTGTGACTTATAGCTCAAGATGTGTAGAAGCTTCATTCGTATTATTCAAATTGACTCTCTATGATTCACTGTCATTTTTTTATTTCAGTCTATGCAAGTCCAACATGAAATTGTATTTTTTTAAGTTTTTATCTGAATTCCAGTTAGTTAACATACAGTATGATATTAGTTTCAGGAGTACAATACAGTGATTCACCACGTCCATACAATAACCTGTGCTCATCAGGACAAGTGCCCTCCTTGATCCCCATCACCTATTTCACCCATCCCCCTACTTGGTAACTGTATCTTTTGATTCCCATGAAACAGGAGAGATATTTATGCCTTGACTTTCCCAGACGCTTACTAACTTCTACAAATCACTTAGTGTTATAAACACATTTCCAATCATTATCTTTAAGTTCAACAGTTTTCAAACAATATTTTCCTTCCACTTACAGTGAAATGTTTCTGTTTTTAGCATTTAATTTTTATTCATCACTTTTTTTTCTGGAAGTCACATTACATTTTCCTTTACTCTTTCAAGAAAAGGATATGGTGGTTTATTTCTTGATACTTTGCATATTATGTGATTTTTTTTAAAAAATTTTCTTGACATGATAGAATTACTTTCTAAGGTTTATTTTAGTTTATCCCTAATGCATCAGAAGTGTACTCTTCCTCTAAATATGCAGGCTGATGGCACACTGCAGCTCTTTTTATATCAGAGATCCTATGATGTCTTTCTTATCTGAAGCTCGTCCTTAAGTATGACATATGGATTTCTTTATCTCTGCTTACTTCAATTGGAGTAGTTGTTGAATCCTCTTCTTAGATCTCGGGAGTTAAAAGCAGGTAGATGCCACAGACTGTGTCTGATGAACAGAAGTTATTATTCATCCACCGTGGCTCTGCTGGCCTGAGGTGGGAGTTCCTCCTCCCCACTGACATCTACTGCTCTGATAACATGACCATGACCGTCTCCGCATGCCCACACCCGTACCCCGGTTCTTCTTGTCTGAGCCCAAATGTGAGGAGACTCTACCCTCCCCAGTAGGCTACATCACCATTAATTCCCTCTTCAGGGCACCTACTTGCATCAGGAAGGTGCAATCTGGGAGTGAATGTAAGAAAAAAAAATCATCAGTGGCAGACAAATACCACATTAAGCTAGAGAAAAAAAAAAAAGTAAGAGAGATGTTCTGTTTTCTAGTTGGTGAAGTTTTGGTCTCTGAACCAAAAGCAGTAACAATAATAATGGCTTGAAATATTTTTCTTCCTTTTTCAGAGTAGTTTTCTCTACTTTCCGGTTCATGTCAAGGTTAAGTCACTTCCGTTTTATTCTCAATCCAGGGCAGACTGGCTTTTCACATCCATCCCCTTTCAGATGCAGGCAGCACTTTGCCTGCTGGGATGAGAGAGAAAGGATATGGCAGTTGGAAGTGTTCCTCTTTTTCTGAGTCTTTTATAGTGGGCATTTTGGTGGGAAATTGAAAGAGGCTATTTCAAGAGTTGCTCTCCAGGAGCATGGATAAACAGAAAGGCAGAATTTTTTAAGGATGGCACACACTAGCCAAAAATTTAATGAAATTAATTCTATAATCAATGACATAGAAAGTAGGAAGTAGAAATATGTCCAAGTGATTAGGGAAATGATGTCATATAAAAAGTGGGTGTCATAGGGAAAAAACCAACTAGCAAATAAAAAACCATTCTTATCTAGAAGAATCTAATTTTAATACTTTAAAAACTGATGTGATGGCTGTTAATGTTGGTGGCTTCTTTAGCTATTAATTCTTAAGACTAATCACAAAATCATGTGTATTATTTATATTTGATAATTATATCATAAATGAATTCATCACGCATTGGCTGTCTGGATACAGCTCCTGCTGGCCTCCAGGTTCTTACATGTTGTTACATTAAGGGGGTTCACCTGGTGTATACATAAGGTGCCCCAATGGAATCAATAAAAATGCAAGCTGAATGAGAGATCAAAACTAGATGGGTAGACTGAGAGCAGCTAAAGGGCTTGGTATTGACTCAGTAGACTTTCGGAACTGAAGTGATCTTTGTCTTCATAACTTGAAAGAAAAATCTACTTAAACATATATCCAAAGTTTGTATAAGAAAAATGGAATTTTCAATGGAAAACGACGGTAGTCATGGGCTCGATAACAGTTGTTTTCTCCACCTAATTATAGAGGGGGTGTATTATTTTGGAAGCAACCTTATGTTTATTTAAAACTTAAGGCGAGAGTTGGTGTAATGAGCCCTACTCATAGCAAAAGCTGAGGACTATACATCTTTTCAGAAAAGGAGTAGCATCTGTAGTGTATAATGTGCCTGTTCTGCTGGCTCATCCATTCCACTTCTTTTTTACAAGAATGCATTCACAATGGAGTACTGAAACCCAACCACATTTCTGATGATACGTAACAGCACAAATATCTTTGGTGTCCTAGAAAATTTCAATCCTGGGTCAGAGTCTTTACTTTGTAATCATCTCAGAGAAATCCTATCCTCTGAATTATTCATTTGTGCAAAGGTAAATCTTCCTCCACTAAGCATATATTTTAAAGGACAGGAATAACTCATGAACGTTCAGGTCTGCAAAGAGGTAGTACAGAGGGGAAGGACGGGAAAGAGCCACACTTTGATGAAATGACTTCTGAAGTGCGGTCTTCTGTTGGAGGAAAGTTGAAAAGCAGCATGATTTAGTGTGGTGGTTAGTTTTGCCTTAGAGCCATTTCTTTTTCTTTCTTGCTTCCTTTTTTTTTAGAGAAAAGCTAAGGCAGGAGATATATATATATATCAAGGCCAAATTCTGTGATTGAAAGAAGTTGGATATCCCAGAGTCTGGCACACAAAAAGTTGATTCACCTCCCTTTTCAAACCCTAAGAAAACATCCTGTGTTAATCCTGGTGATGTTTCTCCAGCATACCTCAGAAGTGCCAAGTATACTGCGAAAAAACTGGACACGCTGGTAGGAAAAGCAGGGTCCATCACACACTGTTGTAACTTCTCTACAGCCCATTTTTTCCTCTCCTTTAAGTTACACAAATTTCACAGCGTTAGTATAAATAAATACGATAATTTTTAAATGGCCTGCATAAGAAAGACTCAATCTAATTTCTGTTTTGTTTTGTTTTTTATTTATTTTATTCTTATGTTAATCCCCATACATTACATCATTAGTTTTAGATGAAGTGTTCCATGATTCATTGTTTGTGCACAACACCCAGTGCTCCATGCAGAATGTGCCCTCCTCAATACCCACCACCAGGCTAACCCATCCTCCCACCTCCCTCCCCTCCAGAACCCTGTTTGTTTTTCAGAGTCCATCGTCTCTCATGGTTCATCTACCCCTCCGATTTCCCCCCTTCATTCTTCCCCTCCCGCTACCTTCTTCTTCTTCTTCTTTTTTTTTTTTTTTCTTAACATATATTGCATTATTTGTTTCAGAGGTACAGATCTGAGATTCAACAGTCTTGCACATTTCACAGCGCTTACCAGAGCACACATCCTCCCCAGTGTCCATCACCCAGTCACCCCATCCCTCCCACCCCACCCCCCACTCCAACAACACTCAGTTTGTTTCCTGCGATTAAGAATTCCTCATATCAGTGAGATCATATGATACATGTCTTTCTCTGTTTGACTTATTTCACTCAACATAATACCCTCCAGTTCCATCCACGTCGTTGCAAATGGCAAGATCTCATTCCTTTTGATGGCTGCATAATATTCCATTGTATATATATACCACATCTTCTTTATCCATTCATCTGTCGATGGACACCTTGGCTCTTTCCACAGTTTGGCTATTGTGGACATTGCTGCTATTTCAGTCCTCCAATGGTGTGATCAGAATCTCTTTACGCATTTACAATTTTCAACCACAGTATTTCTTCTAAAATTATATATGCAGGGGTGCCTGGGTGGCTCAGTGGATTCAGTGTTTGTCTTCAGCTCAGGTCATGATCCTGGAGTCCCAGATGGAGCACCACATCTGGCTCCCTGCTCCACAGGGAGTCTGCTTCTCCCTCTGCCCCTCCCCCAACTCATGTTCTCTCTCTCTCACTCACTCACACTCCCTCACTCACTCTCCCTCCCTCTCTCAAATATATAAAATCTTTAAAAAAATAAAATTATATACGCATGTACAAAGTAATGCAAGTTTCCCAGAATGATCACTCCTTCCCCAAATCAAAAATGCAAATTCAAGTTAGGCACCAAACTATAAAGTTATCTTACTAAAATTTACTTTAATCTTCCCTATTATCAATTTTTAGTGATGGAGAAATGATTAATAAGCAGTTTTCAGTGGTGAGATTCAATGACATAAATGCGTAATGTCTCTCAATAGACTACCTTCCTATATCATATTCTCTGGTAGTCACAAGTAAAAATTATAAAATAGGGTGGTAAAATCTAAAAACAGAACTGTCTCTTGTGCATGCTGGTAATAGGGTATGTAACAACATGGGTGGAAGTAATTCGGCATTGGATATCTTTTTCATCTTGGATTCCCTTCAGTATCATTTTAAACTTTTAAAGTTTCATTTTATTTTTACTGTGCTTCTTAGAGAATACATAATAAGGTAAGAATTATATATCTATTGTAACTTCATAAATGAGAAGGTAAAAGCTCATATATCACAGACACACAAGGGAGGACTTCAGAGTTTCTTTCATTAATAAAATGAGAAGCCTCATCAGAATTAAGATGTTCTAGGATATAGATTCAGTACTTTAAAAATAATAGATTCTGATCTAATATTTAGGGGTCTGCTATATGTCCTCCAATATCCACTGTCTAGCTTTACCATAATCATAGAACTGTCACTTTTAGGTATGCACATGGACAATCAGGACTGGACTACCTTTTCAAGCCTTCTTTGCAGCAAGGCATGACCAACGACATCCAATGAGATTAATTCAATGTACTATAAGCAGCTTCTGGGAATTCTCTTTAAAAGAAAATTTAAGAGGGCGCCTGGGTGGCTCAGTTGGTTAAGCGACTGCCTTCGGCTCAGGTCATGATCCTGGAGTCCGTGGATCGAGTCCTGCATCGGGCTTCCTGCTCGGCAGGGAGTCTGCTTCGTCTTCTGACCCTATCCCCTCTCAGGTGTTCTCTCTCTCTCATTCTCTCTCTCTCAAATAAATAAATAAAATCTTAAAAAATAATAAAAAATAAAAGAAAATTTAAGAATAATTGAACAAAGATCAGTAAGAAAACTGAGGTCTTGAACAACACTATAGAACAATTAGACCTAACAGAATATACAGAACACTCCAACCAACAGTAGCTGAATACACAGTCTTCTCAAAAGGGCATGGGACATTCTCTAAGGTAGACTAACTGGTAAGTTACAAAACAGGTCTTCACAAATTTGAGAAAGTTAAAATCATACCACATATCTTTTTTGACCACAGTGGAATGACGCTAGAAATCAATAGCAAAAAGAAAAATTTACAAATGAAAATTAAAAAACATGATTCCAAATGAGTCAAAAAAAGAAATCACAAGGGATATTGGGAAATATTTGAGACAAATGAAAAATGAAAACACAAGATACCAAAATCTATGGGATGCAACAAAAGCAGTACTAAGAGGGAAGGTGATAGTAGTAAATGCCTACATTAAAATAAAGGAAAGATCAGGGTACCTGGATGACTGTCAGTTTCTCAGTTTTGGCTCAGGTCATGATCTCATGGGTTGTGGGATCAAGTCCCAGGTTGGGCAACATAGTCAGCAGGGAGTCTGCTTCAGGATTCTCTCTCTCCCTCTGCCCCTCCCCACTCCTTGCGCACACTCTCACTGTCTTGCTCTCTCTCTCTCAAATAAATAAATCTCTAAAAAATAAATAAAATAAAATAAAGATCTCAAAACAATGACAAAACTTAATACTTCAAGGAACTACAAAAAGAAGAATAAACTAGACCCAAAGTGAGCAGAGGGAAAGACATAATAAAGACTAGAGCAGAAATAAATGATAAATAGAAAACAAGAATAAAACTAAGAGTTTTGTGTTGAAAAGAAACAAAATTGACAAACTTTTAGCAAGACTAAGAACACAGAAAAAAGACTCAAACATCAAAAATCAGAAACGAAAGAGGAGACATTATGACTGATGCTACAAAAATAAAAAGGATTATGCATGAACAATTTGGATAAGCTAGAAGAGAGAGATAAATTCTTAGAAACATCCTACCAAGACTGAATCATGAAGAAAGAGAAAATCTGAACAGATTTGCAACTACTAAAGAGATTAAATCAGTAATCAAAAACCTCCCAACAAGGAAAACCCCGGAACTAGAAGGCTTCACTGAAGAATTACACAAAACATTCAGAGAGGAATACACACTAATCCTTCTCAAACTCTTCCAAAAAATGAAGAAGGAACACTTCCAAAAATATGAAAAGGGAACACTTCCAAACTCATTTTATGAGGTCAACATTACCTTAAGAATAAAACCAGTTACAAATCAGTATCACTGATAAATACTGAAATAAAAATCCTCAAAAAAATTAGCAGACTGAATTCAACAGTACATTAAAAACACCCCCTGACTGAGTGGGTTTATTTCTGCAATGCAAGGATGGCTCAAAATATGAAAATCAGTCAATGTAATACACATTTACAGAATGAAGCACAAAAACCGTATGATATCTCAATTAAGGCAGAAAAAGAATTTGACAAGGGTCAAGTTGGACCCTTACCTCATATCCTATACAAAAATTAACTCAAAATGGATTAGAGACTTAAATATTTAAGTACTGAAACTACAAAATTCCTAAAGGAAAACATAGAGGAAAAGCTTCATAAGATTTGGCAATGATTTGGATATGACAGCAAAAGCACAACAAACAACAAAAGCAAAAACAGACAAATGGGACTGCACCAAACTTAAAAACTGCTGCACAGAAAAGGCAACAGTCAACAGAGTAAAAGGCAACCCACAGAATCAGAGAAGATATTTACAAACTATATATGAGATAAGGGGTTAAAATCCAGAATTAAAGAATTCCTATCACCCAGCAACAAAAAACCCAAATAACCCAATTTTTAAATGGGCAAAGAACCTGAATAGACATTTCTCCAAAAAAAGATATTTAAATGTCCAACAAGCACATGAAAAGATGATCTAAGTCCAAGATAACCTATCTAGACCACCTCACTCCATTTTCCCTCATGCAACTATTGTGTTGGACACTCCATCACAGTTCAGTTCAGTGTTTCTTGAATGTTCCATACTCTTCCTTAACTCTGAGGTGTCACCCAAATTGTTCTGAGTGGAATTATCTTCTCTACTTCTCTTCCTGGTTGGTTCAATATTGAACCAATCTTTCAACACCTATTAACATGTCAGCTCCAATTTCAAACCATTTTCAGGCCCTGAGAGAATTATTCACTTTCTCCTCTGGGTTCCCACTATTTTTTTGTTTCATAGCACTTAACACAAGGGACTATAACTGATCCCCTTCCATCAATGTCAACCCACTTATACTGTGAACAAAGGGAGGCACCATAACTGAAATAGCTCACTCCTGTGCAAATGGGAATATGATACAGATCCAGTTCCTGCCGTCAGAGAGATGACACTTTAATGGAGGAAGTAATACACACACATTTATCTATACAAATATACATATACATCATGTATTTATACATAGGTATAAACTTTATATATGAATAATTTATATATGAATATATAAATAAATTCAGGTATTGAAAAGTGTTATAAAGAAAAGACCAGGTACATTGAGAAATTAGAGAATGACTACAGGAGAAGGCCAAGGGAATTTACTGTAGATAGATTGGCCAGGACAGCTCAGAGGAGGGGTAGGCTCACTACAGCAGGGATGTGAATGAAGGAAGAGAAGGTTTAAGGGAAGAGTGGTCTATGCAAAAGGAACAGGAAGTGAAAATCCTGAGCAGAACATACCCTGTGTGTCTGAGGAGTGGATAGTTATGAGCTTCTATCATGGAGTGTCTACAAGTTCAAGGATGTTGGCAGAAGATGTATGGAATAAGAGCTTGTGGGGTGGGCAAAAAATTGAGCTTTTATTCCAAGTATGACAGGAAGTCATGGGAAGGTCTGAGGAAGATGAAACACCATCTGACTTTCGGGTTTTGTTTTAAATATCTCTGTCTATAATGGAGAAAACAGACTATGTGTGCAGGAGGGGATGGGGAAAGAACTGTTTATGATTCCATGAATGTGAACTGATGAAACCATGTGTGTTATCTGACTACTCATCCAAAAAGAGACCACAATGAAAACAATAAACACAAGCAATTTAAGGTAAAAAGAAAACTAGCTTTATTTTAGATTGCAGTTGAACATCACAAATCTCCTGAATACAGGATTATTTTAACTCAAAAACACCTACTGCTAGTGTATTATGTATTTTAAATGAAATGACAGAATTCTTAAATTTCCTCAGTTGAAAGTATCCTTGTATTTAAAGTGAAAGGATTCAAAGGTAAATGAAAACATTCCATTTGGCATAAATATAAGTACACTGGCAAAAGGCAACTACTGAGCCTCTGGTCCAGCTCCCCTGCCTCTCTTCATTCATTTTCCCCTCTCTCCATCTCTCCTTGTCTTTTTTCCATTCTTTCTCTACTTCTTCATTTTCCTTCTCTTTCTTTCTTTTCCTGCTTCACTCCTTCCTGCTTCCCTTTCTCGTTTCTCTTATTTTCCTTTATTTCTCAAATTTCCTTGGCAGCCAGGCACGCCCAATGGCAGAAGAATTTATAAATTATCTCAATACATTTAAAGAATTCTATGTTATAGATCAATGGAACAGAATAGAGACTCCAAAAATGGACTCTCAACTCTTTGGTGAAATAATCTTTGACAAATCAGGAAAAAACATCCAATGGAAAAAAGACAGTCTCTTCAATAAATGGTGCTGGAAAAATCGGACAACTACCTACAGAAGAATGAAACTGGACCATTCTCTTACACCATACACAAAGATAAACTCAAAATGGATGAAAGACCTCAATGTGAGACAGGAATTCATCAAAATCTTAGAGGAGAACACAAGCAGCAACCTCTTTGACATCAGCCACAGCAACTTCTTTCAAGACATGTATCCAAAGGCAAGGAAAACAAAAGCAAAAATGAACTTCTGGGATTTCATCAAGATAAAAAGCTTCTGCACAGCAAAGGAAACAGTCAACAAAACTAAGAGGCAACCCATGGAATAGGAGAAGATATTTGCAAATGACATTAAGGATAAAGGGCCGGTATCCAAGATCTATAAAGAACTTCTCAAACTCAACACCTTAAAAAGAATCTCTCAAACTCCACACCCAAAAAACAAATAATCCAGTCAATAAACGGGCAGAAGACATGAACAGACACTTCTCCAAAGAAGACCTACAAATGGCCAACAGACAAATGAAAAAATGTTCAACATCACTAGCCATCAGGGAAATTCAAATCACAATCACAATGAGATGCCACCTTATACCAGTTAGAATGGCAAAAATTAACAAGGCAGGAAACAACAAATGTTGGCGAGGATCTGGAGAAAGGGAAATGCTCTTACACTGTTGGTGGCAATGCAAGCTGGTACAGTCACTCTGGAAAACAGTATGGAGTTTCCTCAAGACATTAAAAATAGAGCTACCCTACAACCCATCAATTGCACTACTATTTACCCCAAAGATACAGATGTAGTGAAAAGAAGGGGCACGTGCACCCCAATGTTCATAGCAGCAATGTCTGCAATAGCCAAACTGTGGAAGGAGCAGAGATGCCCTTCAACAGATGAATGGATAAAGAAGTTCTTGTCCATATATGCAATGGAATATTACTCAGCCATCAGAAAGGATGAATACCCACTATATGTATCGACATGGATGGAACTGGAGGGGATTATGCTAAGTGAAATAAGTCAAGCAGAGAAAGACAATTATCATATGGTTTCACTCATATGTGGAACATAAGGAATAGCGTGGAGGACCACAGGGGAAGGGAAAGAAAACTGAAGGGAAAGAAATCAGAGAGGGAGACAAGCCATGAGAGACTCTGGACTTTGGGAACCAAACTGAGGGTTACAGAAGGGAGGGGGTGGGGGGATCGGGTAACTGGATGATGGGTACTAAGGAGGGCACGTGTTGTGATGAGCACCGGGTGTTATACACAACTAATGAATCGTTGAACACTACACCAAACACTAATGATGTATTATATGATGGCTACCTGAACATAATAAAAAATTTTAAAAAATAAAGAATTCTACGTTGTGCTGTGCTGACCAAACAGACAGATGAAAAGAGCATGAACTTCATCACAGCCTGGAATTATATCAACTTATTGTGGAGGGTGGTTAACCATTAGTCAAAAATGAATTATTATACAATAAATGCAGTTAAACAAAATAAAGAGTTTGTGAAGACTAAGAGCTAAAAATATACATCACTTTAGGTAAAGACTTAGGAATTTGTGACTTTTAGGAGTGTAGTTTATGCTCTCATTTATTTTCAGGTCATCAATATTTCATGAGTGCTTATGATAAAGCCTCCGATTGAAAAAGGTCATTTTATTTAAAATTCTAGTTTATTTAAAACATATATTTCTTGAATAAGCAAAAGGTCCAAAATAATTCCAACTCTCTTAAGCAGTTAATCCTTTTCTCAAGAATGTATCAAAAAACAAAGATGGGGTGGGGATGATTTCACTAACACGTGTTTTTGTTTCTCTGAAATAGACCACAGATGACAAATAAGCTACTCTAGCCATTATAAAAAGTTTGGCAGTTAAATCCACCTAAATATAACCTAATTCTAAAAGTTCTCAAACTAATAAAACCTAGCTTTCGCTAACTCACTTGTCATCCTAATATAATAAATATATTTTGCAAATTTAAAAAAGTTATCATCTGATTGTTTCTGATGTTGCTTAAGAAATTACTCATCACAAAGTATACCTATAATGAATAGAACTCCACTGAGTTATTTTTTCCCAAAATGACATACATGGGAGTACCCTGTCTACCTAACTCATATTTACAGATTACTGTGTTCTCTGTTCCAAATAAGTCTACGCTTTCTAAAGAACAACATAAAGAAACTAACTCCCTATTTATTTGAAAATGTGTTTTCTCTACTTCTATTTTTTTTTATTTTATTATGTTCTGTTAATCACCATACCGCAAATCAATGTGATACAATACATTAATCAAAGAAAGAACAAGAACCATATGATCTTCTCAACAGATGTAGAAAAAGCATTTGACAAAGTACAGCATCCTTTCTTGATCAGTCTCTACTTTTAAACTAAACCACTCTTGGCAATTTTAATAGCAGGCTCTGGGAATCTTTTCTTTTACCAAAATCCAAATAAAAGAGCATAATATAATAAATAGCCATTGGTTTAAATATTTTGGGTGAAATTAAAGGTGGTTCTATTCATTGCACCCTGTCTTCTAGAAACTATTTGTACAGTAAGACCTCTTACTTAATTAGCACCTACTTGACACTTGGCCTGGGAAAATATAATAGCTCATTATCACAATCTGCTAATGGGCTACTAAAGGCAATACCAAATAATTGTGTATGTTAACATTTCAATAACTTAACAACTTAATTCCTTGCAGAGAGAGCAACATTGTTCAAATTTATAATGCAAAGTATATAAGGGTAGAAACAAAATTACAAAAAATTAATAGTGATCTAAAAGCAAATATAGCAAAAAAACTACAAATCTCAATCCCAACTCCAATTCACTGAAAATGTTACTCTTAATTTACAGAAAAGCAACACAATGCTTCATTATCCAAAAGGCCAAATATACCTTTAAAAAAAATCTATTATAGTTTGACTGAATGAGTCACTTTCTGCAGATTCACCATCCTGAAAAGTAGTCTCTCCAGTGAAGTGAGCTCAGGTTGAAGGAGAGACATTTCCATTGTCATATGATAGAAGCTCTCTGTGTGTCACAGCAATTACCTCAGGGGGAGTGTCCAATGCTCAGGAAGAATGACAGACTAGAAGGATATGCAAAATTCAAGCACAGACAAAATGATGGCAAAGAAAGAGCCACCACGGTGTTTAATGAACAATGCTGCAACTATTCATTACGCCTCTTCTCCAGCTGATCATTAAGCTTTCAGCACTGTTTATGCAACAGAAAAGGAAATGTTGACTCAAGATTTCATACACTTACTATTCACACAAAGAAGAAACCATGAAGAGTATAATCTGCAATTACAGTACCTGCTGAAACTGGATCGCTGTCATGGAACCCGCTTATTAGTTGTTGTAAGCGCTGTCAAATGCACTATGACTTCTGAATTTGGGACCTGCCTGGCATGATCATTTGAAATACGAACTTGAAAACTCACGAAATTAAAAAATAATTAAATAAAATCAGTTAAATTATATCAATTCAAACAAAGGATTCTAAGTTGTGGTTTTAAATCTTTCAGACCTAATGGTAGGAGGAAAAAAAATTCTTTTTATTTCATGATTTAGAGGATTTTCAAAAAGTAAAATTAGTCTGTCACAACTTTTAACCATTTTCAACAGGCAGGCAATGTTATAGAATGGTGTGATCCAGTGTTCGTTGACTGGACGAAATCATGAGTATAATTCATGTATGCCAACATCTTTCTAGGAGTGCCTTGGCGCATAGAGGCTACCCCGTAAGAATGCACTGAAGGAATGAACCTAATAGTTCACTCACCTTTAACAACCTACTGGGAATATACTCTGATCCTGCATTAATGAGAACAATGCTTTGCAAATGCACCAACTGAGAAATGAGTGGTAACTCTAAGTATCTATTATATAGAGCATCTTGAAAACAATTACCATATAGCATTGTGGAAGGAGCTTGAATTATCAAAATAATCCAATCCTGTGTCTATCACTTGTCACCTCAATAATGAGTAAACATAATATCTCCATAAGCTCAATTTTCTGATCTATGAAAGTGGGGTGTAAGTATTTGCCTTGAAGAACTGCTGTGGGGATTAAAGGTGGTTAAATAAAATCATGGATCTGAAAACTTCTACCATGAAGTACTCATGGTCTTGTAGCAGACATATGGCTGTGCTCGCTTCCATCCATCCTTCTTAGTGGTTTCTCTTTCATTAGATCCTGAATCCCAGTTAAAGATCAGAAGGACCGTGACCTTTTGGACAATTACCTGAAGCAATCAAACACCCACTACTTTTAAAAGCAACATTGAAAAATAACTGGAAATGGATCAACATGATCCATCTTGAGCTATGATTGATGCTTTCATAGCTGAAACAGGTAGTTGAAATAGTTAAGGTAATTGAAATAGTTAAGACAGAAAGACTACATGAAGTGTTATCTTTGGAGTACATTTCAAAGGGATGATACATCAGTAAATAACAATTTAGAGCTAAGTAAATACAATGTATTATGCCAAATAACTTTAATTTTGAAAATAAATTCAGAACTGGTTTTTAAAGTATTCTAAAGAATCCTTTACTACTTGTGTCAAGCAGTAGCTTCCATACGTTTTCCTAAATTGCTAGTTCACATTCTTAAAAGAGAGATATAAAGGATTTCCATTTACTCATTATCTTTCTTGAAGAAAAAAATGCAAAAGCTTTAGTTCCCTGACCTTCTAGAAGTACAGATCAAGCCCACCACTTCCACTAGGAATCTGCATTTCCTAAAACTGTACCTCCTATTCAAGGTTTAACTTCCTATTCTAGGTTTAATGGGCAGTGAAGTTCTATTGGAAAAAGGACAGTAGGTGGAGTCTTTGTTACTGTGTTTTAACTTGGTTTGTTTGGTTTTTAGGGTTTTAATAAGGAAAAGGGTATGGATGGGGCGCCTGGGTGGCTCAGTCGTTAAGCGTCTGCCTTCGGCTCAGGTCATGATCCCAGGGTCCTGGGATCGAGCCCCGCGTCGGGCTCCCTGCTCCGCGGGAAGCCTGCTTCTCCCTCTCCCACTCCCCCTGCTTGTGTTCCCTCTCTCGCTGTGTCTCTCTCTGTCAAAATAAATAAATAAAATCTTTAAAAAAAAAAAAAAAAGGAAAAGGGTATGGAAGTAGAAATGAAAAAGAGGGTAGGGTCAGGGATGAATCTCAAGGTGGAAAGTGAAGAATGGAGTCCCTGGAGGATGAAACACTGATCACTAAAACAGTTTGTAAGAAGAAACAGGGACCATAACCTAAGATGAGTGCATCGGGAAAGAACCACCACGAGCATCACTGCTCAGGGAAGCACATGGGGAGCTTATTCTAGCAGGACCATCCCACAAGGAACCGCTCTATAATGCTCCAAGACAAGAAGGCCCAGAGTAACAGGGCTGGGGCGTTAGAGTAGGGACACTCTGGGGTAAAGTGGGGCAGTCTCTCTCATCTGTATTTGGGCTAACCGGAAAAAAATTTGAAAACCTAACCTGGTTAGTGAGGCTTCTCTTACAGATTAGTTAGCTAAAATTTCTATAGGATTCCTGAAAGGAACCCAGTTAAACACATAGCTCTCAGTCCTGATCATACATTGGAATCACCAGGCAGGCTTTTGTAAACTAGCAATGCCTGACCAGATCAGTCCAACCATAAACTTTGGGAAATCATCTTAGGTGATTCTACCGTGCATGAGGTTGAGAACCATACTGATAAGAGTACAAGGGGAATGAAAGAGCCTTTGGAGCCTTGTGCTCCACTGAGCTCCTGAACTCAGCTTTGTTCATGGTAATAAGCTATGGAAATACACTGTGGTCAATTTCTTCCTAAATTGGGAAAGAGAAGCCTGATGAAGAAGTTGGTGAATGGCTTCATTATCCCATAGAAGGAAAAATGTGTTTCAGTCACCCCACCTATTAAAAGGAGCTTGGCCTCTAGAACTCTATGACACCATCCAAAATGGCCTTTGAGCATTTGGAAACGGAATTCAATCCAAGCAATCTGTGCAAGCTACAAATCCACTTCTCATCATCCTATACCTGGATATACTGCAACTTACATAGATGTTTCTCAAAAGATAAAGGTGTTTTAAAAGCAAAAAATAAACTACTGTGATGACAACAAGGTAAAAAGCTTCTGCACAGCAAAGGAAACCATCAATAAAACAAAGAAGCAACCTGCTGAATGACAGAAGATATTTGCAAATCATATACCCAATAATATATCCAAAATATATAAAGAACTTCTACAGCTCAACACCAAAAAACCTTAATCCAATTAAAAAATGGACAGGGGATCTAAATAGACATTTTTTCAATGAAGACATACAGATGGCCAACAGACACATGAAAAGATATTCAATATCACTAATCATCAGAGAAATGCAAATGAAAACCACAATGAGATATCACTTCACACCTGTCAGAATGGCTAAAATCAAAAACACAAGAAACAACAAGTGTTAGCAAGGATGTGGAGAAGGGAAAACCCTCTTGTATGTTGGTGGGAATGCACACTGGTGCAGCCACTGTGGAAGGCAGTATGGAGGTTCTTCAAAAAACTAAAAAGAGAAATATCAGATGATCCAGTAATTCCACCGTTGGGTATTTACCCAAAGAATATGAAAACTCTAATTCGAAAAGATACATGCACTCCTGCATTTTGGAAGCATTGTTTATAACAGCCAAGATGGGGCACCTGGGTGGGTGAGTCGGTTAAGAGTCTGCCTTCAGCTCAGGTTATGATCCCAGGGTCCTGAGATCGAGTCCCACATCGGGCTTCCTGCTCAGCGGGGAGCCTGCTGCCTGCTTCTCCTTATCCCTCTGCCATCCCCCACCCCGCCTTGTGCTCTCTGCCTCCCTCCCTCTCTCTGTCAAATAAATAAATAAAACCTTTAAAAATATATATATAACAGCCAAGATGTGAAAACAGCCCATGTCCATTGACACACGGATGAAGAGCTGCAGTAGGTATATATAATGGAATATTACTCAGCCATTGAAAAGGTGATGAGATCTTGCCACTTGCAACAACACGGACAGACCTAGAGGGTATTATGCTGAAATAAGTCAGATTAAAAAAATACCATTTTACTTTACTTATATATAGAGTCTAAAAAACAGATGAAATAAGTTAAAGACAAATATCATATAATTTCACTTAATATTTGGAATCTAAAGAACAAAACAAATGAGTAAACAAACAAAAAGCAGAATCAGACCCATAAAAACAGAGAACTGATGTTTGCCAGAGGACAGGGGGTGGTGAGATGGGCAAAATCGGTGAAGGGGGAGTGGGAGGTACAAGATTCTAGTCATAAATAAGTCATAGGAATGAAAGGTAGATCAGAGGAAATAGAGTCAATGACACTGTAATAGTGTTGCATGCTGACAGATGGTAACTACACTTGTGGTGAGCACAGCCTAATATAGAGATGTTGAGTCACTATGCTGTACCTGAAACTAATGTAACATCATGTCAACTATACTCAAATAAAAAATGTATAAAAATTATTCTGTTTTAATTCCTAGGCACGTGATCAAGGTCCATCTGAGGGGAATCCAACTTTTGCTCAGATGAGTACTGCAGGGGTTTTGGAAACAATGAGGAGGGGAGCAGATGGAGAGTGAGGGTGTCTGTACACAAAATTAAGTATTTATCAGGAGGTTAGTCGTGATTGGTTAAATTTTCCATGAGTGTTACAATGTAGGGCATTTTGCTTGCTAGAAATGTCAATTTTTTTAAAGGTATCAGAAATCATAGGGGCTTGGGGGGTTTGTCTCATTTTCTCGCTTCTGTTTAAATTTCAAATATAACAGCAGGTGATTTTCAATATTAAAAAGCTAAAAAATCTGTTGGTCAAATAAAAAGTTCTTCATCCCCCACATCCATTCCCCAGATGTAATCACTGCTAACTATTTAGTGAATATCTCTTCAGATCTTTTCCAAAATATTAAGAACCATACATACAGAGAGAGGATTTTTTACATTTTTTTTATTGTGGGTGAAATGAGTTTATTTTTGTAAAAATAGCATCATAGTTTAAACATTGTTATTTAATGTGTTTCTGTTGCTTAATAATGGATAATTGATAGGATTCATTTCAATACATATTATAAAATATTTAAGATTTTTACATAGAGTGGGCCATACTAGGGTTGGTTACACCTGATGCCTATTCAAGCATTCCCCTCTTGGTGGGCATCTAGGATATTTATCAGTGTTTGCTACCACATGTGACGCTGCAATGAAAATCTATTTCTTCTCAGTAAATTCTTAGATACAGAGTTCTGGATCAAAGGGCATGTGAATTTTAAATATTAATTTTGAATTGCCTTCCAAAAAAGGTATACCAATTTATATATGGCCTCACTCCACTAGCCTGCTCATGGAGAGGTGTGATAACTGTTTATCACTTCAGCAGTCCTTTGCTCACTGTTCTTATCAAGCTTTTGGGTAGAATAAAAAAACGCAGAGAGGAGAATCATACTATTATTTTTTTTAAAGATTTTATTTATTTGACAGAGAGAGACACAGTGAGAGAGGGAACACAAGCAGGGGGAGTGGGAAAGGGAGAAGCTGGCTTCCCGCAGAGCAGGGAGCCCAATGCGGGGCTCGATCCCAGGATCGAGATCATGACCTGAGCCGAAGGCAGACGCTTAATGACTGAGCCACCTAGGTGCCCCGAGAATCATACTATTCTTATAATTTGCTTCATGCTTTTCTAATTTGACGACTACAGACATCCTGATAAGCTGTGAGCTTCTATGCTTTAAAACAAAGTATTAAATTCTTCATGAGGTAGGGGCGCCTGGATGGCTCAGTTGTTAAGCGTCTGCCTTCGGCTCCAGTCATGATCCCAGGGTCCTGGGATCGAGCCCCATATCCGGCTCCCTGCTCGGCGGGAAGCCTGCTTCTCCCTCTCCCACTCCCCCTCTTGTGTTCCTGCTCTCACTATGTCTCTCTCTGTCAAATAAATAAATATTTAAAAATAAATAAATAAATTCTTCATGATGTATTTTTATATAGCTATTTCTTTCAAATAATTTATTTTAATATCTCTCGACTAAAATCAATATTGAGTTTCTAAAGTCCCTAATACTGTAGGTCTCAACCCTGGCCTTGCACTGGAAGCATCTAGGAACTTACATAACTACCTGGGAAGGGGGTGGAGGGATGGTGTGGAAGGTTGAACATTTAAGTCAGAATTCATGCAGGCAAGGACTGGCACATGATTTTGTGAAAAGTTCTCCAAATGATGATAAATGTACAGTCAGAATTATTCCCTAGATTCAATTAAATGGTAGATGTTGTATAATTTGGTACTTCCTTTAAATATAACTAACAAAGAATTTGTTTCACAAAGTGGTAAGGAAAGATAAATTCATTTTGACTTCCTATAAGGTCAATATTTTTAAAACTTTAAATTAGAATCTAAATCTAAGGTGTGATTTACTTGCAAAGGCTTACTGACTTGGAGACAACTATGAATCCAAATGAAAACACCAATTTATCGATATTTACAAGAAACATATATGACATTTATTATTGATTCTTAGGAAAATAATAACCCTCCTTACAGAAATTATCCTTCGGGATGTTTGTTTTTCACTGTTGTGATTCATTCACATTTATCCCTTCCACAAGTATTTATTGAACACCCACTATATGTCACCAATTGCTCTAGAAGCTTGGGATATGGCAGTAAACAAAGCTAAAATCTGTGTCTTCGCAGCACTTACACTATACCGGAAAAGTAAAATAAACTGGAAAAGTAAAATTAATTAAATAATTGTACGAACTAAATAAATGGCTAAAATCCAAAACACTGACACCAAATACTGGTGATTATGTGGAGCAACAGGAACTCTTCATTCCTTGTTAGTGGGAATGCAAAATGGTGCGGCCACTTTGGAAGACAGTTGGGCAGTTTATTACAAGACTAAACATACTCTTACCATATGATACAACAATCATGCTCCTTGGTATTTACCCAAGTGAGCTGAAAACTTACGTTCACACAAAAAGTTGCACATGAATGTTGATAGAAGCTTTATGCATTGTTGCCAAAAACTGGAAGCAACTAAGATGTCTGAATAGATAAACTGCAGTATATCCATGCAATGGAATGGTATTTAGTGCTAAAAAGAAATGAGCTATCAATCCATGAAAAGGCATGAAGGAAACTTAAAAACATTGCTAAGTGTCAGAGCCAGTCTGAAAGAGCTACATACTGTATGATTCCAACTATTCGACATTCTGGAAAAGGTAAAACTAGAGAGACAATAAAAAAATCAGTGGCTGCCAGGGGTTGGATGAGCTGCGGGAGGGACTAATAGGTGGAGGACAGGGGAATTCTAGGGCAGTGAAACTCCTCTGTGTGATATTGTCATGAAGATACGTAACATTATGTATTTGTTAAAAACCACAGAATAATACAACACAGTGAACTCTAATGTAAACTATGGACTTCAGCTGATCATAATGTATCAATACTGATTTATCAATTGTAACAAATGTATCACATTAATGAAAGATGTTAATTAGGGGAAATTGAGGACAGAAGTGAGAGGAAATTTTATGGGAACTCTCTGTACTTTCTGATCACCTCTTCTATAAACCTAAAACCTAAGTTAATAAATAAATAATGACTAACTAGTCAGGTAGTGACTTGTGGTTATGTTCCTAAATGCATTTTTTAAATTTCACATTAATTAATAACAAGTAGCTCATTTGTAGGAGATAGTTAATATTCACTTTTAATATTAGCTGGCATTAGTCATCTTAGCAAGGGTGAATTCATTTTACGATGAATACTTGCCTCAACTCTAAATTCTAGTAGGTAGAAATTTAGACTAGGATCATTCTCCTTTAACTGGAAAATGAAATTTAAAGCAGACAGAATATTAAGAATCCCGTTCATATACACACATAAGAAAAAAAGAGAGAGAAAGAATGAACTGGCATTCCATTTCTTAGCACTTCTTGATGGGCTCTAAAGTATGTGTTTTGGATCAAGGCCAGAGTGAATAAATGATATATGATCATGTTCATCTTATACTTGATAGAGAGAATTGCAAATGACCCCAAAAATTCTCTAGTAATTTAGTTTTATCTCTGGCTAAGACTAAGAACAATGAGTCAATTGATTATCATCTCTTTGGTTCATTTTATTTCCATGTCTTTATAAAATGTTGTTAACACAAGCAGTGCTATCAAGTCCAAAGCACATTAGGCCCTTTGCACACTTTATCTGATTAAGTCCTCACAATCCCTCTGCCAGGTAAATATTTTTATTTTATTTATGCTTTCACTGAAGTTCAGAGCAGCTACAGCCTTGCTCAAGGCTACGTGACTAGCAACTGGCAGAGCCCGGCTACATCTGAAGACAAAACCGGAGGCCCCTCTGTCTTTGGGGCCTTCACTCTGATACTCCACCTTGCTCGTAAGCCAGCTTTGTTTGTTTATAAACTGAATTTGAGAACTGATTTTGGGGGAGACACCGTTAATAAATAGGGCTGCCACAATGAAAGAGTTAGAAGCAAACTTAGTCAATCCAAAACAAGGAGCACTGTTTAATTTATATAAACACTTGCCATGTTATGTAAATCTCTTACATCTGCTAAAATTGGAAGGATCCTTAAATAAAAATCTATTTTACTTTATAAAGAGTTCTCAGCTATGTAGGTCAATACTCTACAGCAATATATAAAACTAACCCCATATTCTCTCCTCTAAGAGATCATTATGACCCCTTCTTCTACAGACTTTTTAAAGCATTCATAAAATAGCAGAAAATGGCATTTGCATCCCAAGCCTACTGCTGCTTATGCAATGGTTGATTTTTCCTGTGGCTGAATGTGGTCCTTCAGCAGTATCTCCTGGAGTCATTATAATTTTGGCCTCCTCACCTTTCAGGAGAGAGCTATACAAAAGAATCATCACTTCTCCCTGGTGTTTAATCAGGGCTCAGCATGCTAAGGTGCTTTTATGAAAGCTCTCTAGCAGGAAATCAAAGCCCCTTTCTTCAAAAACAATAAAACATTAAACAGAGGGATCCATATGTCAATCAAGATAGATTTCTCTTTAGAAAAAAGAAAAAAAAAAAAAAAGGACCCTCAAAGAATAAAAGGCGTTCACACTAATTAATACCCATTAAAGCTTCCACCAGTTTAAAAGTTTGAGCAAAGTCAAGAATTACCCAGCTAATTCAAATCCAGAAGGTGCTTTTGCATCAGTCATCTCAATTGACAAGAGAAAGTACTTCCCTCGAAAAGACCAGGATAATTAATTCCAATGTGCACTTCATATTTGCAAGCACAACCTCAGTATGCCAGCCCTTACAAATTTCCTTGGAGTATGACATTGTAATCAATTATTCAGAATCAAATCTAATTCCATACATATCTATTGCTTACCCACATAACACCATGCACTATGTAAGGTTCTAGAAACATAGAAATCCTTAATTCATTCTCTCACTTTTGGAAAGTGTAGAGCCAAATGGAATTCTGCTCCCTGAGCATTTTTCACACATCCTATACTGTTTTACGCATACTAAAGACAATCAGACTAGACCAAAGATACCTTGTATCTTGTGCCTGAATTCCCTCTACATCATGCCTCCCAGGCGGTCATCCAGCCCATGCCTCAGCTTCCCAAGATAGGTCACTGGATCTTCGAACAGCTCTTTAATCATTTTGACAGTTGCCAATATATTTAGTGGTAACAACTACATGCAATTTATTTGGGAAGCTCTTTGGGGCCTGCAGGACAATGGGGAAGAAACCTTACAGTAGTCAAATGACTTTCTCTAAGTAGCAATGAATCAGCCGCACAGAGCACTAGATTAGATGAAAGCAAAATCTAAAATCAATGCGGTATCTTTTTCTCTTTTTAGGCCCCTATTTTCTCTGTCACCTATAAATATGTCGTATGCAAATGTCACATGTGTCCCTCTTCCCTCACCCCCAACACATACAAACAAGAAACTACAGAATAGTAACTATTAAATAGATAACCCATGCAATTAAAGAACTCTACATACTGTTACAGTTTCTGACCATCTTCCTGCCATCACAGGACTGCTTTCATCCAATACCAGCAAACAAAGAGGCAAACGAGCAAACTAGAAAAAAGGCCCAAAGCCTTGACAAAATATGACTTTTGAATGACAGTCAAAAGCCTAAAAATGATTTTCCATGATGGAAAATCTGCACTCCCTAAGTGCACAGTTAACCACTCAGACTGGGGCATTACTGGGTTTCCTTCCACCCAAATATGCTCACCAGTGTAGCTTATGCTTACAATAAATCTGAACAACCTTACAAGGGAACTTCTGAAATGCCTTTATTTCCAGGGAAAACCACAATCAGCTCACCCAAAGGCAGAAGGAAGAAAACTCCAGTCTAGTAAACGTTCTGTGTCTAAACAGCTTTGGAGTTCAGACAATGGTCTTTCTAAATTCTTTCACTATAGTCATTTTGATGAAAGTACACTAAAGCAAATGATGATAAAGTGATTTCAGTCTGATGAGAATATATTTGAGGGACAAAATTTTGTTACCTTAACACACATTCTTTCTTTTAAATTATGAGTTGGTAAAGATACACATTTCTGGGGTAACCACCAAAAAGGACTAGTTTATCTTTTATCCATACAGCCCATATACATATTCTTCACTTCCAGTACTCACTCCCACCCATAAACTGTGAATGACAACATGATCCAAAGTTATCTCCCACTACTTCTCTCCACTAATCCTGCTGGCGTCCACCCCACTGGGCTCCGGATGACCTGGATATACCAGGCCCACTCCATCCACTTGGCATCCTCCCAGCAAACATTCAATGAACACCTCAGGGCTGGACACACAGAACGCACCTGCCAGCCTAAGACACACCCTCAAACTGTTCCATAGCACACCCATCCCATAAATATTCTCCCCATGCCTGGGTACCAGGGCCTCTGCTAGCAGAGTGGGTGGAGGAAAAAATAAGAGCGTTTCTAAATATGCAAACCTAATACAGTATAATAAAGGCTACCCTGCAGCTTCAGCAAAAGGGGAATGTGGCAGAGTAGGGACAGGAGATGGAGACAAGGAGGGTTTGTGGAAGGATTAAAAGAAATGGCATTCTGGGGGGTGGGGGGTCTTGGAGAATAAGTAGGGTGTTTTTAGGCTGAAAGCACCCCAGGCAGGGGAGACAACATGTTCCACATGTCTCTTGGCAGTGTGGGAAATCAGGCTGGAGCTGTGGTTTGAGAGGCAGGCTGGGGTCAGGATATGAAGGCCTTGTTGCCTGCCCCACAAGAAATTCTTAATTTGATCAAGGAAGTACAGAGGTTACACACAGATGAGTAACAGGATCAGAGGTATGATTTAGAGAGAGGATTTTAAAGAGTCAAGCTTATAATCTAACTGAAAGAGATAAAATAGAATGGGACTATGTCTGACATGGGAAATTTGATAAAACCACACCTTTAAGGTGAAAATCTCATGCTATTTCCTAATCAAATGTAAATTACCAAAACAACTAGAGGCATTAGAAAACCTGAATAAGCCAGGAACCACTGAAAACATTTTTCAGGCTATCTAATTTGTAGATTCTTTTTATTATGGAATATGTCAAAAGTGTATAAAAGTAAAAAAGGTAAAATTCATATTACTCCCAGAGACTCTCTCCCAACACTGGCCCTGAGGTTATTTTTAAGCACAACAAAACATTCTATAATTTTGTCAGTAAATAATTTGGACACTTAAAAATATTTTCTAAGGACGTCCATTTCAAAACTAGCTTGTGGGTAAATTCTTTCAAACTTCTTACCTTCTAGAGCACTAAGAAGAATGGGATGGTTTGCAAATAGGTCAAGAATCTGGCAAACTAATATCAAAGCCTGAACCCCCAAAAGACAGAAAACATAGAAGCCTAGAGATGAATTTTTCATATAAATATAAAATCTTAAATATTATTAAATCAATAAGAATCATGTAGTAATATTAAACATTGTAACAGGATGATTTGTTCAAAAAATCCAGGTGTCAATATAAGGTATTCTAAATTTAAACCCTGATAGAACTACGTCTAAAAAGAAAAAAAATCCCAGATGACAAAAAACCTTTAAAATATTTCAACATTTATTCCTAATTAAAAATGCCCAGTAAAACTGCAATAGTAAGCATTTTTCCTTAGTATACTCTAGATAGCTTAAAACTCATAGTATTCCATTTAAATCCAGAAATGAGACAAGGATAAAATGCAAACACTTAAGAATATATTCCTAGGGGTTTATTAAACCCTTAATGGCAGAAAAGAAGACCTGAATATACACAGTAACAAATGTTACTATCTAGTAAGAAATAATACTGCAAAAGCCTCATTTCTCAAATTTATATAACTATCATCTCCAAAGTTCCACTACAATTTATACTAAAGTTTTAACAAATAAGTTTTATATGGAAAAGAAAAATAGCCAGACTATTTTTAATTATTTAAAAAAATTTTTATTGACATATATTAGTAGATACTGAAAATTCATCTTAATGTTACAAGGACTAAACAGAACAATAAAACAGACTAGATGTCTATAAACAGTCAAAACTATATACTAGATCTTTTATTCTCATCAAAAATAATTTAAGACAGATTAAAACTTAAATATGAAAAATGCAATCATAAACATAATAGGCAAAAATACAAATATATATTTGAATAATTAGGGAGTGGAGAAGGTCTTTGCTAGGAAGTCATAAAACATAAAGGAAAAAAAGACTAAGAGATTTGACATGGGAAAAGTCCAAATAGTAAAAGAAAGACTATCTGAACCAAAAAAATTTAGCATTTGTGGCAGAGATGGAGTCACAATTTTTAATATATATTAAGGTTTCATATATATATATGTATATATATATATGGCATGCACATATATATGACATACATATATCTTAATATAGGCATATATCAAATCAGTTAAGAAAGTAGGTATTTCCAAAACAATATGGGCAAATGTTATGAACAAATCACAAGAAAATATAAATAAATAGAAAAGATAAACATAAGATAAAATTAAGGCTCATTAGCAGTTAGGTTAGTAGAAATTAGCATAATATAATGAAATCCCATTTTCCTCCCATCAAAGTAGAAAAGACTTTATTTTGTTTTATTTTACTTTATTTATTTGTAATGACAAGTCTCCATCAAGGGGTCCAAGAAGGAACACTCCCAAATGTAAGCGTAGCTCAGAGATATTGAGGTTTTGGTTACTGACCACCATAATAAAGCCAATATTGCAATAAAGCAAGTCAAATGAATTTCTTGGATTCCCAGTGCATATAAAGGTGATATATATATATATATATATATATATATATACACTACACTATAGCATTAAGTGTGCAACAGCATTATGTCTAAAAAAATTACATATCTTAATTTAAAAATACTATATTACTTAAAAATGCGAACTTATCATCTGAGCTTTCAGTGAGTCATAATCATCTTGCTGGTGGAAGGTCGTGCCTCCACGTTGATGGCTGCTGACTGATCAGGGAGGTGGTTGCTAAAGGCAGAGGGCAATTTCTTAAAACAAGACAATGAAGTCTGTATATCAACTGACTCTTCCTTTCACAAACAATTTCTCTACAGCATGTGATGTTGTGTGATAGCATTTTACTCACAACAGAACTTCCAAAATTGGAGTCAATCCACTCAATTCTTTAAAATTGGAGATGCTGCTTAATTAATATTATTTGTGTAATATTCTAAATCCTTTGTTGTCATTCCAACAGTCTTCACAGCATCTTCACCAGAGATTCCATCTCAAGAAAGCACTACCACTGCTCATCCCTAAGAAGTAATTTCTCATCGGTTAACGTTTTATCGTGAGATCCCAACACTTCAGGCACATCTTCAGGCTCCACTTCTAATTCTTGTTTTCTTCCTACTTCCACCACAATCTGCAGGTACTTCCTCCACCAAAGTCTCGAACCTTCAATTTGTAAAAAATGCAATATCTGCAAAGCCACAATGAGACAACGTATGCCTGTATTCCCATTTGACATAAACTGATATAAATAAATATTCTCAAGGCAATTTGGCAACACATACTGAAGGGATTAAAAATGTGCATACCCCTCCAATCGGAGGGGGAGATGAACCATGAGAGACGATGGACTCTGAAAAACAAACTGAGGGTTCTAGAGGGGAGGGGGGTGGAGGATGGGTTAGCCTGGTGATGGGTATTAAAGAGGGCACGTTCTGCATGGAGCACTGGGTGTTATGCACAAACAATGAATCATGGAACACTACATCAAAAACTAATGATGTAATGTATGGTGATTAACATAATAAATTTTTTTTTAAATGTACATACCATTTGACCAGGAAATATATGTTTATTTTTTTGTTTTGTTTTATTTTACTTTATTTATTTGTAATGACAAGTCTCCATCAAGGGGTCCAAGAAGGAACACTCCCAAATGTAAGCGTAGCTCAGAGATATTGAGGTTTTGGTTATCCAAAACTATCCTTGAAACCAAGGGTGTTATTGAAGGACACGTGTGAGCAGAAAAAGATGTTCACAAAACGCCAAGTGGATAAAACAGATGAGAAATAAGTGAACTCACATTTTATGGAACAGGATGACTGTCTACTTACTGATGGAGTACTATTCCTCATAATATTATAAATTTGGAAGTATATGTAAAAATAATCACAGTAGGGGCGCCTGGGTGGCTCAGTTGGTTAAGCAGCTGCTTTCGGCTCAGGTCATGATCCTGGAGTCCCGGGATCGAGTCCCGCATCGGGCTCCCTGCTCAGCAGGGAGTCTGCTTCTCCCTCTGACCCTCCCCCCTCTCATGCTCTCTCTATCTCATTCTCTCTCTCAAATAAATAAATAAAATCTTTAAAAAATAAATAAATAAATAAAAATAATCACAGTAGTTAGCATTTTTGAGTTGGCATAATTACAGATTCTTTGACTTTCATTTTGTTCAAACCAATTTCAAAATTTTCTGGATGGGACATGCATGTGTTATTTGGAGGAGAAAAATTTGAAAACAAAAAGTTCACAACAAATTATGATCATATATTATGTAGTTTTAAAAACCGGAGAATGAGGTGTGTTGAGCCTGAGTGGTCCGATGATTGGTGGTTTGGAAGAGTAAGACTGGAGGGAGGGACCCTGGCAGCAGGGAGGGTAAGATAAGGTGTGGTGCCACAAAACTTCAGGAATCAATGGCAGTGATCCTTCAGAAAGTCAATCAAAGGGAGTGAGTCTCTCAATCTTCTTTTTGGTTGTAGAGTGCCAGAGTTGAGGAGAGGTGACTTTAAGAGTTCCAGTCTGGCCAAGCAGGAGGCAGGTGATACAGCTGATAAGAAGGATCATATCTCTCTTACGACCATCCTTTTTCCCAGGATACTCTGTTCACAAGTCTTCAAAAGCCAAGTCAAAGCCGACTTTCTCATAGTGGCATCCTCTAGACCTCAGGCCATAAGACATCTGTGTCTTCTGAACTCCTGCATAGTTAACTTCCACCATCATCTGGCATTTGATAGTCATTCTGCCTTGAGGCATGTCCTGTAATGTTATTTTTATTGTGATTTAATTTTTCATACATTTAATGTCTTTGTCTGGTGTGGCCAGCAGCATTGATCAAAGACAAGCAAATCAAGAAGGGACCCTTGGAAGGCGGCCATGAAGGAGAGGATCTCAGCTCTGTGCCGTCCTGCGTGCTATATCTACCCGTGGTCACTGTTGTCTTCAAACTCTGCTCCTCAGACTCAGTTCTGTGGTGGCTACCTCTGGATACTCATGTGAGTCTCATTTTTTTGTCTAGCTCCTAAGGCTTTTGGCTGCCTTGGTTCTGGTTTCCCAAACACTTCCCAAAATTCAACCTCAGCTTCCATCAATTTTGGGGTAGTTGGGTCTTTGCCAAACCCATGCTGGCACTGAAATAGAAACTTCATAAGAACGGCACCTCATCTCTGATACACACACACACACACACACACACATTCACGCACAATCTTATCCTCCCCAACTACACTGTAAGTTCTTTGAAGCAGTGCCTCATATTTGATGATCATAACATCCCAGCCAACATTATTCATGAATATATGAATTCCTAATATGCATAGTATACCTCACATGTTACAGCCAATCCTGATGTGCCTGCAAATTAAGTATTACCATTCTGCCTTCACAAAAGTCTAAGAGATCCATGTCAATGCCCAGCTGTGAGGCAAACATCCATCTGGCTTTCAAAGCTCACACACATTCTTACATCCTGTACTGACTCAACACTTTTTTCAGCCCTGTGACCCACTCCATAGTCCCTTACATCTGAAGTTCTAGGCCAGGCCCTTTCCATACCAACTCTCAGCTGACTCTAGCAGGGCTTCAACAGGTAGTCACTGAATGAAGAATGAATTATGTCTTACATTTACTCCCCCAAAAAACTATGGGAACAGCAGGCCTATGCAATATAATTGAACCAAAGCATCATTTTTTTAGTTTTGATATAATAATAGTTGATGGGGTAAAATAAATCAAAAAGCAACAGGTTGTTAAGTACCAGAGGCATTCAAAATCTTGCTTGACAGGAAAATACAATGATTCCATTCACTGTTCTTGGTCAGCTAGATGCCTGTATGGGCAATAGAGAGGCATGAACAAAGTCAAGGAAACCACGTGCAGCAGGTAAAATGCTAGGAAAAATATCAATAGAACTTCATTAGTAAAATAAAAGAATACAACTCTATTAGCAAGTCCTTGTTTGCCTTAAGCATCTTCCTTTGACTGAATTTAAAATAAATTTACAGTAGAGACACATGCCACAGTTATAAGTAATACAATCATTACAAAGCTTTACCTTTATGCTTCATTACTAAATACTAAAACAAAACATGTGAAAGATCATTTTTAAACAGATAAATCTAGAAAACAAGGTAACAGAAAAAAAAAATGGTCTTGCATTTCTTTTGTACGTAATGGAAGAATAGATGATTAAGTGCCTGTTCTGAGAACCCCAAAATGGTCTCACAAATTTATAATTGTGTTTTACTCTGTTCATATACTAGAGGAAAACCCCAAAAGAACAATATCTTAGCTGAATTCACATCAGATGAATCTGCAGCTCTTTAAATCAATGCAATGGGAAACTCTAGCCCTTGACCTACAAGAAACATTCCAAATACAATACATGTATGGACCAGTTTAAATCCTTTCTGGAATTAGATGGGGAATATATATATAGATAAATAGTGAAGGAAGGAAGGAAGGAAGGAAGGAAGGAAGGAAGGAAGGAAGGAAGGAAGGAAGGAAGGAAGGAAGGGAGTGAGTCTACTTTCATGGGGGTGGGTGGTAGCCAACACTTTTACACAGCTACTTCCTATACATTCTAAATGGTATCCAAAGTACAGCTGAGTGTGATAGAACAATTTCTTTTCCACTCAGGCCACAGCTCCCACTGTGTTTCCAGAGTATGGCACATGCTTTTGGATGACAAAGATAATAGACCTTCCAATAAAAGTTCTCCTTCAAGATCAACTCAGGTCTTCCATTGGGCTAAAAGTCATCACTGTACAGTTCTTCTCTAAAACATGTGAAAAGGGGCGCCTGGGTGGCCCAGTTGGTTAAGCGACTGCCTTCGGCTCAGGTCATGATCCTGGAGTCCCGGGATCGAGTCCCACATCGGGCTCCCTGCTCGGCAGGGAGTCTGCTTCTCCTCTGCCCCTCCCCCCTCTCATGTGCTCTCTCTCATTCTCTCTCTCTCAAATAAATAAATAAAATCTAAAAAATAAAATAAATAAAATAAAATAAAAAAATCAAACATGTGAAAAGGGTAAACAGTGTTCATGTCTCCTGCAAACTATCAGCTATGGAAACAGATTTTCCTGCTGAAGGCTCATGATTTCTACAGTGTCCAAAGCTCACAGTCCTCTCCCTGCCCTGGTACAGCTTGGAGTAGGGGAGGGGTATCAGGGGAAAAGATGTTTTCTAAAATCTGTGAAGCTAGCTCTGTGAAATCAAAGACAAACTGCCTACATGTGGTAGATAATAAACCAGCACTTATATAATATAAGTCTTTAATATCTCACCCACAGGACTATTTGAGTTCTAAAAAAACAGCCCACCCTCCCTTACAGTAGTTATGTTGCATATTATCATCATAATCAGAGGGTTTTATCCAAATCCTCTCTAATTTATACAAAACAGTTCTCTTAGTTTGAAGGGGACAAGAATGTTTTTATTCATTAATTTATTCATTCATTCATTCATTCATTCATTCATCTCTTCACTTAACCATTTAGCTCACCCATTTGACATATATTTTGAGCAACTACTTTGTATAAGGGAATTAGAGTGGCTGGAGAAGAAAGACAGATAGATAAAACACGTTCACCTATAACTACAATCAAAGCAGAAGGTTATTATGCACCATGAGATGTGTAAATTGTTTGGAGAGATCAGAGGAAGGAGAGATGAATTCCAAATGAGGGGCCTGAAGTAGGGCTCTTTACAGAAAGTGGCATGTGAATTGGTTCTTGAGTAAGTTAAATGCTTTAAGTACACTTAATAATTTAATTTCAATCTAACCTGGCTAAAATTAGACAACACGCAATCAAGCTTCTCCATTAATCCAGATATGTGTTTATAATCTATGAGTAGTTATTTATATTTTGAGCCATGGTATTGACTGATGTTGGGAGCAGTGGAAACCAGATATGTAAGTATTAGGGTTGGGTGATCATTGGTCCATTTTCTAACATCACTGTGCTTCGAGTTCCTCATCCATTAAATGGCCTTCTTGGTGACATTTATTGTGAAACTTAAGGGTTTTTTTTATTTGACAACGAGAGCACAAGCAGGGGGAGAAGCAGAGGGAGAGGGAAAAGCAGGTTCCCTGCTGAGCAAGGAGCCCCACGCGGGACTCAATCCTAGGACTAGGACCCAGGGATCATGAACTGAGCTGAAGGTAGAAGCTTAACAGACTGAGCCACTCAGGTGCCCCTGTGAAAATTAACTTTTAAAAAAGATATAAAACCCTTAGAATGTTGATCAGTCTTCCTCATGCAACTCAGGAGACACTCAGGAAATGTACACCTCAAATACAAACTGCTACCTGTAGTTGGCAATGTCTGTCCTCACACTAGAATTTGTGCTCATGGTCATCCCCATCAATACTGTTTTTTCCGTGTCTGGCATCTAAACAGTACACTACATCTCTTCAATGGCCGTCCCATGGTTCATCATTCTACCTTGCTTTCACCTACTTCTGGAAAACGACTAACACTATGTGATGTTACCCAGAGCCCCCAAAGCCAGTGGTTTATATGCCATATAATTTTAACTCAGATGATCCCAAGCTACCTCTAAAATTTTGAAAACTAATTAATACCCAGCTGATCCTGTACAAGGCAAATGACAGATATTCAGAAACTTCATTTTATTTCAATTACTTATTACTATCTTTTTAGAATCTGAGACATTGACTGAAATTCATTATGTGGTCACTTAACCAAAGCACGGTGAATAGTGCAATATTGGATGCCCAATAATTATTTATTGAGAAGAAAAAGCTGTTACATGGACATGGCATTTTCTACTCTGGGCCAGGTTGGTAAGCAATAAACTAGACCTGCATTGTCCAATATGGTAGCCATGAGCCACCCGTGGCTAGTACTAAGAACTTGAAATGAGACTAACCCAGATTGAGATTTGCTATAAATGTAATTACATACCAGATTTTGATATTTGGTACATACACAAAAAAGTAAAATACTCCATTAATTTTTAGTAGTTACATGCTGAAATAATATATTAGATATACTGTGCTAAATTAGGTACATTATTAAAATTAATTCCATCTGTTTCTTTTTACTTTTCTAATATGGCTACTGGAAAACACTAAATCACATATATGGCTCATGTTACATTTCTACAGGGCAGCACTGAAGTAGAGAGAGTCTCTTATCTTGCTGGAGACAAGGGGTTCCTCTGAGAGCTGAGGAATAAGCATTCCCTGAAATCTCAAAGCTCCTCTGATGTCCCACCATGTAGAGTAAAGAGCAGTTACCATACTTCTTTCCAATCCCCTCAGCAGAGAGAAAGAATAAATGTGCTCTCAACTGGGAAGCGCTCACGAATCTCACAGAGGTACTAGATAAATTCCAGGTACTACCAGTACAGGGGTGTCCCAGGAGGTAGCTAACCAAACAGTCCCTCCTGACTCATTTACGGGTGTAATAAACCAACACTCCATATTTAACAGTGTCTAGTACTTCCCCGATACTCACTGAGTCAAATTTCCACAGCTGAGCACCAAAGGTATTTTCGAATATTATTTGATGTTGTGTGTTTTGGTAAAAAATGAGAGAAAGAAGTATCTAGAAGTTGTGCGGCTTATTGATTTAAAGAAAACTTTAAAAGGTTAATTCCTAACTACTCAACAGCCAACATATTTCCTTTTTGGTCACCCCATATTCTTCTGTATTTTTGTCATGGCGAAGAATCCCATCTCTCCAAGCCAGCTGACCAACCGTGAGTAGAGAAAATGTTTCTATATTCAGCACTAAACATCAGGCCCAGCCTAACCCAAAACAAGCCCTTGCTGGTCTGATGATGGAAAAGCAAAGATCTCCAAGACTGATTAATGCTTAAACTAGGAAGAAAATCTCTTTATGGAGGAGTGGTGCAGTTCACATCCCAGCGTTGCCACAGAAATCGTAAATTTTAATATCTAATTTCCAAAGAGAATAGTCCATTAATGAAGAGGAAACTGTTTTAATAAATTATAAATTATCCCAGTATAAAATATTTGCCCAAGTGATCTTAGATAAAAATTAAGCCCAGGGCCTTCACAGGATACTACAATAACGAATCATAACAAAGAATAGCAGCTGGTGTTTGTGTTGATAGCTTAAAAGTACTTTCATATCTAATCTGAATCATCAGATAACCTGTAAAGTACATAAGGGAGGCACTCTTTTCCCAATGTGACAAATGATAAATCCCAAGAATTGATAGTGAGTAAAATGAGCAAAGCACAAGTCAAAATTCAAGTCTCTTGAGAGCAAACTGTGTATTTTGAAACGACCCCATCATGTACCCTACTGAAACCCACATCAATGTTAGGATATCAGTATTTGAAAGACCTGGTGGATTTTATTTTTAAAAAATCTAAAAGAACGTGGGGGCATGGTCCCTGCAGTTGAAAATGCTGGATATGAACATGAAGTTGCTTGAAGAGTTCTGTGAAAATAAATCTGAAAGATATTATTTCCGAAATGCTTTTTAATTTTATGTTTCTCATTACCAAGGTACTACGTGTTCATTATAGAAATGTAAACAAGAATACTTAAATACCTATACTTTATAAACCAGAGAAAAATCAGCATTAATATGTCAATAACTACAGATGCGCACACAGAGGTGACCTTTGACATATTTAGGAGTCAATGTGGCACCTCAGAAGGGGATAGTATTATGGATGCCACCTTAGACAGAATGCATAGCTGTACCAATGGGCTCATGTGCCACATCTGCTCTGATGTATATAATACTTTTCTGGGAATCATATAATCTTAACAGATTTTCAACCTCCTTTTAAAAGTCACAGCAAATTGGGGCACCTGGGTGGCTCAGTGGTTAAGTGTCTGCCTTCGGCTCAGGTCATGATCCTGGGGTCCTGGGATCAAGCCCTGCATTGGGCTCCCTGCTCAGCGGGAAGCCTGCTTCTCCCTCTCCCACTCCCCCTGCTTATGTTCCCTCTCTCGCTGTGTCTCTCTGTGTCAAATAATAAATAAAATCTTAAAAAAAAAAAAGTCACAGCAAATTGTGATTTTTTCTATATACACAGTCTTCATTGGAGTAAAAGTATGGTCTTCCTTCTGGAAAAGGAAAAGCTGAGGTTCACAGTGGCTGTGATGCCTTATCTACATTCAGTATGGATTCACTTCTTCTACTTCAAAAGTGCTGAACAAGGTGGTAGGTAGGAAAGAGTGGGAAAGGCCATGGTTCTGCCCTTATTATGTGAAAAGCCAATCACAGCACTCGGCTCTGCAAGAGCACACCAGCCAACGGGGCACCACAGCACATTATTCTAAAGGTTGTGAGGAAGACAACTGCAGGTTTCACGGCTTTGTTATTCGAAGCTCCTGCTGAATGACCTTTCTTGAGCAAGCACTTGGTTACTCTGTCAATGCACCTTGAATAAACACAACCATAAAAGTGGTCAAAGGTGGCGGCGGCCTCTTCACTACTTTATACATATTCCTGACTTTTCCTCCCAATGACCCCACCAGGTAGTACCTAAAAGAACCTCCATTTTAAAGATTAGATTAAAAGTTGGAGACCTTAATTAGCTCAACTAAGTTTACACAACAGATGTATCTGACTTCGATGCCCAGGTTCTTAACACACATTCTACTGCCTTGACAATATTGACCATGAAAAGATAGTCACAATATATCAGGTTAAATAAGGCTGGCCTAGAAGGTGCCTGGATGATCTGCACCCTGCCAATGATGTATCTTGCCATCCCAGTTTCCTCTGGGCTTCCACCCCATGGTTCTTTGGGATGCAAGAGTAAGCTATTAAACTCTGGCCCCACAGGAAGACCTTCTCACCTGTTATTATCTTTACCTGTTCTTTTTTTCTTAAGATTTATTTATTTATTTATTTATTTATTTATTTATTTATTTGAGAGAGAGAGTGAGTGCACGTGGGAGAAAGGGGCAGAAGGAGAGGGAGAGAAATACTCAAGCAGACTCCGCACTCAGCGCAGAGCCGAGATGGGGCTCGATCTCATGACCCTAAGATCATGACCTAAGCTGAAACCAAGAGTTGGACACTTAACCCAGTGCTCCACCCAGGCACCCCTCCTGCAGTGTTGTTCTATGTATTCATAGCGTGACAACAGATCTCAACCTTAATAGCTCACCATAAATGTCACTCATCAAAAAGAATTTCCCTGGTCATCCATTCTAGCATATTCTCCATGACAACACTCTACCACTCCTGTCCCCTTTAAAATATGAATGAAGTAGGTTTTAGAGAATTCAGTACAAAATAATACTCTATACATAAAAACACACTAGTATGCACTCAAATACCCTCACATATGCATACAACCCCATCCAAAGCCTGGGGGAAAAAAACACAAACAAAAAGAAAAAAAAAATGAAGGAAGGAAAAAGAAAGTATCTGGAAAGCATTATCTTGCTATTTTAACAATAATCTTTTTTTTTCTGGTGAATCAAATTTTAGAGATTATGTTTTTGCTTGTCTGCACTTTATAATCTCTGGTAATTAACATATATTACTCTCATAGTACATTTCAAAAGCATAATGGCAACTCTAAAATATGCAATAACATGTCTGTTTTTGCCACAAAACATATTTTACTTGAGCCGATGCTGTTCTTGCTTAGGTTCTCTCTAATATCAGGAATCCGAAGTCATGGCAAGCGATTCTGGAATTCACTGGGTTGCCTCTGTCCTTTATAGAAATCTTTTTTGGGGAGGGTTAGAAGTAGAAGGAATGGTTTAATGGTAAATGGCAGTAACAACTAGCCATTGAAGAAGAAATGTCCTACCTGGTATTCTCATTAAAAAATTAAAAAAAAAAAAATAAGTCTGTGCTAGGGCATAAAGACACATAGAAACCAACACCCCAATCAAGGGCAGCAAATGAGACTCTGCCATGGCCAACGTCCCCCAACCCCCAGCTCACAGAAGAGTGACTCTGTACAGAGGGCATTTCCACTGCAGTTTGTAAAAACCTCTCTCAGGCAATAGCTGAGGAAAGATGAAGCATCAGGGAGCCTAGGATTCCCGAAGAATGGAGGGATAAGCAGGAACAGCTCTCGGTGACCTCCCAGGACTGGCAGAGCAGTGGGCTTTTAATCTGTGGTAGTGCTTTACCTGAAAATCCCATTTTTAAAATCTGTTATTAGCTGACAAAGAAATGAATTCTCCAGTTGGATAACTGGGACAATTTGCAATTATTTGGTCAAATGACAAAATACCTCTGTGGCTTTGCTGATCCAGACATGGCAATAAGGCTCACAGAAGACGCACTTTGCATAAATCCAACTGATGGGAAAGAAATGGCTATCACCACATTGGCAACCAAATTAAAAGGACTTCTTAAAAATATCTGCTGGCACAAATTTTCATTTATTCTAAGGATAAATTCCATTGAGTACGTTGGCTTTATTTGAAGGAGAGATTTTGGGGGAAAAAATGTAACTCCTTTTAAGGAGTTTATCAAAATAATTGTGTTCAGCAGCTCTCATTTCCCCCAGAACTGGGCATATGCGGCATTCATGCCAACATGCGGTGCAGCCCAGGGCTACCCAGGGCAGGATGAGGAATGCTCCTCAGGTAAACAGGCAACACTGGAGATTGGAATGCTGGTCTCAGAGTTTCTATCACTGAGTTTAAAAATGTGCAAAGTGGAATACTTCGTGGTTTTCCATAGATGGCATTAAATGTATGTTGTATAATTTCGGCTATAAGTTAGGGTTGACCAATTTTCTGAAGTTCTTCTTTGAACATGATTGAGCACTCAGGATTCCAGCCTTCAGGGATTGAGCTTCGTGTCACCACTGTTGAAGGGATTTGGGTTTTTATGTCCTTTTCTAAATACCTTCTCATTTTGGATGGCTTTTTCTTTGCACTTTGCTATGAACTAGAGCAGGAAAGAGTAAAAGGGTATTTCACTTGGTGTTTGTGGGTGAACAACAGCAAGAGGAGCAGAGCATGGTGTGGGAAAAAGTGGGTGGCTCACAGGTCATCACCTGCCACAACCATCAAATGTCCTCCCTTCAGGATTCTAGAGTGAGTTTTGACACTGAAAATGCTAATTAAGAAAAGCAGGCAGAAACATTATTCATTTTACTCAACTGAGTCACAGCTTAGATATTGTGAAAAATTCCAGAAAGGGGTTTTTTTAGTGTACAACAGACCACCAGCAAACCACTCTCATAAGATAAATTTTAGGGAAAGGGCGCCTGGGTGGCTCATTTGGTTAAGTGGCTGCCTTCGGCTCAGGTCATGATCCCAGGGTCCTGGGATCCAGCCCCACATCGGGCTCCCTGCTCAGCGGGAGGTCTGCTTCTCCCTCTCCCACTTCCCCCGCTTGTGTTCCTGCTCTTGCTATCTGTCAAATAAATAAATAAAATCTTTAAAAAAAAAAAAAGAAATTTTAGGGAAGAACAGAGAAAAAAGGGAAGAACAGAAACAATTGCACAGACACCGAACAATGCGAGGACAGAACACATAAAATTTCTTACAAGAAATAAGAAAAAGACATGGCAAAACTAACTCAAAAAGATATCTGTGCCCCATGTTCACTGCATTATTTATTTACAATATCCAAGATAAGGAAACAACTTAAGTGTCCATTGATAGATGAATGGATAAGGAAGATGTGGTATATATATGCAATGGAATATTATTCAGACATTAAAAAAGGAAACCTTGCCATTTGCAACAACATCAGGATGAAGCTAGAGGGCATTACGTTAAGTGAAAAAGTCAGGGAAAGGTAAATACCATCTGATCACACTTATATGTGGAATCTAAAAACAAAAAATCTCATAGATACAGAGATCACTTTGGTAGTTGCCAGAATTGGGGGGCTGGAGGTGGGTGAAATGGGTGAAGATAATCAAAAGATATAAACTTCCAGTTATAAAATAAGTAAGCCCTATGATGCAATATACAGCACAGAGACTACATGGAATTAAAAATACTGTATCATTAATGTAAAAGTTGCTAAGAGAGTAGATCTTAAAAGTTCTCATCATAAGAAGAAAAACACTGTAACTATAGGTGGTAATGGATGTTAATTAGACTTACTGTTGTGATCACTTCATAATACACACAAATATTGAGTCTTTATGTTGTACATCTAAAACTAATATAGCATGTCAATTATATGTAAATTTTAAAAAATAGAAAAGAAAAAGAGAAAATGATCTCAAACATGGAATACATCATGTATATTTTCTCTAAAGGTTTTATTACCTTTCCCCTAATTTGATTACAAGTTGTGTGCCTTATATTTAAACATTATTGCTCTCTAAGAAACTAAAATTGCTTTATAGACAAAAACTCTGCCTCTATTCCTAGAGAGAGAGAAGCATCTGCATTGGTGTCATGTGGATACAACTAACTTCTCCCTCCCCTCACTTCTCAAAAAGCCTTTAAGGCATTGCCAATAGGCCATTCTTTGTTACTCCGTAGTAACTCCTGTGCCAGGAACTGTTCACAGGTTTACAGCCAAGTTTGGATCAATGTGCAATAAGCATTTTTGCTACAATTGAGTGCATATCCTGTGAGGTGGAAGCCCAGGCTGAAGAGCTCACACAGAGCAGGTAAAACATCCTCCATTCTCTGAGTATGATAGAGCCAGAGCCTTGTTCTCTGGATGCGGAAGAACTGAGTCTGTGTGGGAGTAAGCTGAGGCAAAAGACCATGCATCCAAGATGCCATCAAGTGAACTGTGACACTCAGTGGACACTCACAAGACATTCCTTTAGGGTGTGGTCATGATTGCTCTTAATTATCTTATTTATTTTGTGTGAAGTCTATTTAAATTCCCCACACACAATTTCTAGTACAGTACTCACAAACATTATTTAAGTACTCATAACTGAATGCAACTGGGCTAATCATACCTGAACAGCTACAGCAACCCTTTTCTGTGGCAGTTTTCCATAAAATGCCTCACCTCAAGGCAAAAGGAAAGTCTATAAGGAAGCAGGTCCTCTTTAGTTCACTCTGGCCATGCAAATGTGCTAGGGGACACTTGTCTTCAGTGAAGCAACCCAAAAAGCTGTCATGCCTTTTAGGTGGTCATTGTGCCTTAGCACTAACCCCACATCATCACCATGATCACAACCTCACCACATCACATGATGACCACCATGACCATCATCACCATCATCCCATCCCCACTACCACCACCATTACCACAACCCATGTACTGAGCTGAATAATGTACCTCCCCACAATTCATGTCTACTTGCAACCCAGGAACATAACCTTCTTTGAAAACAGGGTCTTTGCAGATGCAATCAAGATGAGATCATACTGGAGTAGGGCAAGCTCTATATCCAGAACAACTTACATCCTTGTAAGAAGAGGGAAATTTGAACACAGAAACACAGACACACAAGGGAGGAGGCCACGTGAAGGAAGACGCAGAGAATGAAGTGATGAATCTGTAAGCTAAGGGATGCCAAGGATTGCTGGCAACCACTATAAGCTAGAGGAGGCACAAAAGGATTCTTCTCTAGAGCCTTCAGAGGGAGGAAGCCTGGACCTGCCAAGACCTTGATTTCATTTGAATTGCTAAGCATTTATAATCTGAAATTCCCATCATCACTCACTATTTCAGACTCCACCAGAGAAGCCACTACAATATACAGTGATGAATTATTTTTTTCTGGTCTCCAGTACTTGAGAGAGTAGATTTCTTTTGTTTTCGGCCTCCTAGTTTGCAATGCTTTATTGTGACAGCCAAGAGAACTAATACAAGTCCCATCACCTGCACTAACCCTATCACTCCCACCACTATCAGCCTCCCTCCCCCTCACCACCACTAGAAAAATATAATGAAAAAGATAACTGAGATAACTTTAGGTCAGCAGCGAGACTCAATTTTAGTGCTCAGCAGTTGACACCTCCAGATGAACTCATGTCTGTGATCTGAACCCTACTTCTGAGGTTACAGATTTAGCATCTCTTCTTTTTATTCCCCAAACTTCTAGTTTGAGCTTGACATGCCCACTTACGTCCATTTCCACACAAAAAAAAACCAAAGATGGTTTCACATGAATGAGACATCAAAGATCATCCATTCTAACCCCATAATCAATAGCACTGGGGAATATGATCTCTAGAAAGGTGAAACAACTAATATACAATCAGTGAATCAACTTCTAGCAGAATTAGACTCAGAACTTAGATTTCCTGACTCAATCAACTCTATAAGACTTCTTGCCACAAAAGTGGGTGCAGTATCTTTTAATATCTACTACTAAATATTAGGAAGCCATTTATGAACAGTATGAACATTCCCCACCCTACTACCAACTCATTAGCTCATTGAGTCTCATTTAACCTTATCAGGATATTGTGTAGACCAGGACCAGAGATAAAATTATTTAAACATGTACCATGATATCAGTGGTGGTATCACATGATGACATTTAAGAAACAGGTTTTCTAATATTAACAAAAATGAAACCGAAAATGTTTCCACTGCTAAGGGGGATATCCTCAATATTAATTCTATATTTTCATTCTATAATATAACTTATTTTAATTCTATAATATTAATTCAATATATCTGTATAAAATAAAAATAACTTGGAGGTCTTCTCAAAACATATCAGAGGTAGAACTCTTATCAAGCAATCAGGAAGAAATTCTGGAATCATGAGAGCACTGATCAGTATGTTAATGAAGATTATCTACATCATGCATCTAAGCATCAACAAATTAAAGAGGGCTTGTGTTCTAAAGCATCTGATAAAGACAAAACAAATAATGATAAACACAATTAGGCATATTGATTCCTTTTGTTCTTTGAAAGTCATCTCTTTGTACTAGCTTAGTGCCTTAAGATGCAATCTCTTATAATGAAATGTCACTTTTCTAAACCCCAACTTCTGAAAACTTTGGAAGAAAGGGATGGAGGAATTTGGATATGCAAACTGAGAAGCCCCACTATTAAAAAGAACTGTGAAGATGAGCTCCCCAAAGCAAGATGTAGCTCTGTACAATCCAGCTCCACAGTCACAGTCAAAAAGAGTTAGCTATCCAGTTACCCAGTTAATCTCCATACTCTCAACTAAAAATATTGAAAAATCTCAGCTTCCTTGACATCAATTCCTTTAGAGACAGTTTTATTTGAGATCTGTTTTTCCTTTACGAAGATAATACTCAGTGTCATAATGTAGTTAAGATAGTACTTCTCCCACTTTTAAAAATGATTATATGAATGAACAAAACATATATGTTAAAAATTTAACCTATCAGTAAGGTATGTGCTGCTATCATTTTATAAGACTGAATTACTAAGCATGTGTGATCTGAAATCCCCATCATTATCCACTATTTCAGTCTCCACCAATATACAGTGATGAATTATTTTTTCTTTTAAAGCAGTAAAAATAGAGCTTCAGGCTTCTAATTAGCATGTATATATGAAAGCTACCATGTTTTCTTTTAAGTAGTGGATGCAGGTCCTCTATAATTCTTAGAAGAAGCAAATAAGAATTCTCAAACCAAATCTACTGCTTGTTTTGTTCAAATTTTTTTCCCTAAATAATTCATCTCCTCCCAAAAATAGGTCAGGTATGACACAGGTGGTAAATGGAAGCTAGGAAACTCTTCAAGTGGTGCTACTTTTCCTAGGAACACATATATCTTATTGGAAGTCTAGCAGTCATCTCAAACTTAATAGGCCCCAAAAAGCAAACTACTGACTTTCAGACTCCAAATTCCATCTATCCCAGTATCCCCTCTTAAGAAGTAACTCTACTATTCACCCAGTTTGCACAGATTAAAAAAAAAACAGACAAAACACTCTATTTAAACCTGATTTCTCTCTCCCCCGAACCCCTTTGCTCTTCCCCACTCTACATGTATTTCTACTGTAGGCACCACTTCCAAAATGTCTTTCAGATCAGAGCACCTCCTGCCCACTCTTACTCCACTTCACACCCATGGTAGCTTTCACCCAGACCCCTGTGAAAGCTTTCCTGATGTTTTCCTTGCTTCCACTCATGCCCCTCTATCATCTGTTTTCTTCAAAAGCCAGCTACACCCCTACTGGGCAGCTTATAATTGTTTCCCATCTCTCACAGAACAAATTCAAAGTTCTTGTTGTAACCTAATGCTGGCTGGCTCCCAGACCTTATGTACTGCCATTCTGTCCCCACCCCTCCCCCACTTAACTCTGCATAAAGTCATACTGGAAAGCATGCTGTTTTTGGATAGGACAAACAGGCTTCTACATCAAGATCTTAGCACATGCTCTACCCCATGCATAGAATTTGTTTCTACAGATTTTTTTTTTTTTTTTGCTTTCTCAGAACTTTCTAATATGCTATCTCCTCGGAAAGTCTTCCTCCAACCACCCTATTCAAAATAGTACCCCCAATAACAGCAATGGAATGAAGAATGAGCTCTTCGTTGACATGACAATTGTGATTTAGAATGAGAATGAAGGCATCTGGAAAAGGTACACTTGACTGCATATCGTATGGAAGAACAGGATCTGTTTTTCTCCTTAAAAACAAGATTTTCTGGGGTGCCTGGGTGGCTCAGTCATTAAGCGTCTGCCTTCGGCTCAGGTCATGATCCCAGGGTCCTGGGATCGAGCCCCGCATCAGGCTCCCCTCTGCGGGAAGCCTGCTTCTCCCTCTCCCACTCCCCCTGCTTGTGTTCCCTCTCTCGCTGTGTCGCTCTCTGTCAAATAAATAAATAAAATATTAAAAAAAAAAAAACAAGATTTTCTTTTTCAATGAAGATGAAGATGATGATGGTGGTGATGGTGATGATATGATGATGGTGGTGGTGATGAAAGTGATGGTGATGATGACGATGGTGATGATGGTGATGATGGTGGTGGTGATGATGGTGATGATGATGATGGTGATGATGACGATGGCAATAGCAACAGTAGCCAACATTCAATGAATATATGCCCAGCATTGTTCTAGATGTTTTGTAATACCCAGTTATAGGTGAACTATAAAATCCATTAAATTCTTACAACACCCCTTGAGGTTGGTACATTATTATCCCCTTTCTATAAATGGAAATAACTAAGACACAGAGGATATCTAGAAAAGCTTCTTAGCCCCCCAAACAAGTTAATCTGATCAAGAAGGCTTTTTAAAAGAAACATGAACAAACAAAATTATAAAATGTACAGCTATGGAAATATTTAAAGTCTACTTATGTTTGTACAAGGCTGCTTCCTCCTTCCTCTAATAAAGGAAAGATGGCCCAAGAGATTTGGAAGGCTCTCAAAGGCAAATTCCAATTATGTAATCACAAACAGCCCCCATGTAGAACAGACTAAGATGCATTTAAAGTGCCAATCCAGCCATACTGTAAGGAATGATTTTTTAAAAACATGAAAATTGGGTAGCAGGCAAGTGCTGATTAAGCAGTAATGGTCTCTAAGAACAAAGAGGAAAGATGCATTAATTTCCAGAAAGACTAAAAATTGGGATAAAAATGTAACAGTAACCAAAGGGGTTCCTTCAGTTATGTTCTGTTGAACCTAATAAGGATATTTTTCTGTCTCCTGCTTGGGCTATGTGAATTACAGTAACAGAGATGAAAGAGAATATTGCTTTTTAACTCCTCTCTGATTCCATGTTCTGCGGGGAAGCTGAAAGGAAGTCTGGTGAGAGAGAACCGCACACATCAACCCTGTAAAACTCAGGTCTGTGGTCCAAGAAATAACACATCCAGGTAGCCAGATTGTTTGCAAATAACAGCTTGTTCCACAGACCTGGAAGAAGATGGAGAATGTGAAAGACGCCAAAGAACTCTGAAGATCATCTGACACAGTATGATCTTCAAGAAGGGGCAGAGGGCAGAATCCACAACATAGGATTTGTGAGGGCATACAACACAGACACAAGGATCACTTAGGGTCGCTGTGGATTCCTGACAATCAGGCCAAATGAATAACTTCCTAAAGTTACAGAATGGTGCACAAAGCCAAATTCATGCGTGCATCCAGCTGGGAGGAGCAACTAGCCAATACACTGCATGAAAGGGTCAGGGTGGTCCTCGTCTGGGGGCCTGGTATTCAGACCTCAGCTTAACGAGTAAGGGAACCCGACTGTAACAGCAGCTGTGATCTGGTGAGCACTATACCGGGCACCTTGCTTTGGAACAGATGCTCTCCTTCCATGCTCTCAAACACCTCTGATGTAGATGCTATGATATCCTGACCCTAACGCTGAGGAAGAAACTCAACTGAGAGAGGACTTGCCCAAGATCAGTTATCTCCAGCGGAGGTGGCTTGAGAGGGTGGGATTAACTAGCACACTCCTACAGTTAGCAGCCAGGATGCTGTGGGGATGCACAGCCCTGACGCAGGAAAAGAACTAATGAGGCTACTGATTTACCTTGGAGAGGAAAAGCACCAGTGAAAATAAGATGGCCATCCTCATGTGCGAAAGGCTGCCGTGTGAAAGGGACAGACTCCTTCTCTTGGCTCCGGTGAGTAGATTCAGGAGCACAGGTAGAAGGAAGAATCTGACTAATGTCAGATTAGAATCTGACGTCAGATGACAGTATTATTTTCACTTTATTTTCAGACATTATTTTCACTGGTTTCATCTGACTTCAAATGATCAGCACCATCTGGTACCAGAGGGAAGGTCTAAGGAAACAGTGAGCCTGGTCACCAAGGGAGTTCCTGTAGAGGCGGGGCAGCCATTCCTGTCAGGAGAAGGTCAACAGACTCAAACAGGAGGTGACAATGAGATTGGAAGCCCATCAGATTTCCTGCAAATTCTGAGATTCTGTGAAGATGCAGACTCGTGATATAACTAAGATATATCCTGAAGTCTCAAAGACAGATATATTCTTGTTTGTCAGCCTGGTCATGAGATGCCCTTTCTTGATTAGCACTTCCAAAAAAGCACTGATTAACTGGTATAAATATTTAGAGTGAGGGCCCAGTGCTCTGCTGGAATCAGTGAATCATTTTGTGTCCATCTTTAGATTTTAACATGGAAAAGACAAAACAGTTGAACATGTTTGTTTTCTTTCACTCTGCATCATTGCCCTGAAACAACAGTGATTTGTACTCTTGCTTGGGCAAGGCCTTCCGGAGAGAGCTAATGAGGCTACCGGGCCCTGGTGGATGAAACTCTCCAGATGGGTTCACTCGAGTGTTTGAAACTGTGCAATGCTGACCGTATGATATACTGGTTCTCGGCATACTTTTATCTTTCAACCAATATTAAGCACTATTAGCCAAACAGAAATACCAGAGACGGCAATCTGGCTGGATTCGATGTCTCTATGCAACATTTATCTCCCTTCTGGAAGTTGGTCGTGCTATGTTGACACCAGCTTATTGAATTTTGTTGTGTTTTCTCATATTAACCCACTGCTTGGGCTTCCACGAGTTACAGTAGAGAAAACACTTATACATGACTTGTGCCTAATCTTTTATGAGAAACACAGCTGGTCCTATTGCTGTTCCCAGTGTATCCAGAAATGATTGTGAGATAAAATTACATGCCCATGCCGTGCACCTGTGGGTCAGGCGGTGACTAAGATGGAACCACGCGAGACAGGAGGACAAGGGCTCTGAGTCTGTAAGGAAACGAATCAAGAAAATCCATTTCCTTATGTGCCGTACCATATAGGTCGTACAAACATCTTCAGAGATCTTTTAAAGTCTATGTAAATAGTTCATGGGAAGCAATGGAACAGAGATCTTTAAGCCACTACCCTAATTACAAAACCAGAGCCCCCCACCCCCACCCCAGCCCCGCCGGTGTGCCTGGCTGGCTCAGTAGATCAAGCAGCACACTCTTGGTTTAGGCTCAGGTCATGATCTCATGGGTCATGGGCTCAAGCCCTGGGTCTGGCTCCATGCTCAGCAGGGAGTCTGCTTGAGATTCTCTCGCTCTGCCCCTACTCCCTCCCCCAATAAATAAATAAATCTTTTTTTTTTTTTTTTAGATTTTTTTATTTATTTTTTTGACAGAGAGAGATATAGCGAGAGCAGGAACACAAGCAGGGGAAGTGGGAGAGAGAGAAGCAGGCTTCCCGCGGAGCAGGGAGCCCGATGTGGGACTCAATTCCAGGACCCTGGCATCATGACCTGAGCCGAAGGCAGACGCTTAACGACTGAGCCACCCAGGCGCCCATAAATAAATAAATCTTAAAAAAAAAAAAAACAGTCCACTCTATCACCACCAGGGATATCACCACTACTCTACACCACAAGCTATTTTTCAGTGAAATGAAGATGAGAGTAGTACTTGCTCCAACAGGCTGCGCAGAGAATTAAATGAGATACTGTCTATAACCCATGATAATTACATAGGAAATGTTTAATACAGTGTATTTACTGTCATCGTTAACATTATTTTCACTGGTTTCCTTTGGGAAACTAGAAACTAGTGCCAAAAATTTTAAAGCTCAAGGGGCATCGTTGTCACCACTCCACTGGCAAATGCATTCTGCATCCTATGCCACCTGTAAGACCCTACCTCCGCCCGCGCTCAAGGCACCGCACTCTACAGGCCAGGGCTGCCTCAGCACCAAGCAGATCTGTAACCACTTTGCTGCTTCTCCCGACTCTTGTCCACTACTTCAACAATGCCTCTTGGCCGTTTTATTTAGAAAGCAATCCTGATTTGAGGACTTCGGATTGAAAATCATCCCCGTGATGTGCTTCTATAAAGAAAAGGGAAAGAACCAAGGAGTCCTCATGAGCACCATCATAAAAGGATCAGCAATTAGACTCACGAACTGGGCAGAGACCCCCTCCAAAGTGTCACAAAAGCCCTCTTCTACCATGTAACTGTAATTACATGGTGTCAGGATTCCAGCTTCACCTCTGGAAGGTGGCTTACTCGGCCTGACGGCTGGACACACTAATACAGAACTTCTGGGACTGCTGTTAGGTTGCGTAAATGCATACATGAAATGAATAGCCTGCAGTGTGCCCACAGGTAACCATCATTTGTGTATCATTTGCCTTCTTCCTGTAAACATCAGTTGATTTTCCAGGTAAACTAACATTCCTCCACCTCCTACAATCTCTTCTTAATTCTACAGTTACTTATTTGAGTTTGTCAAAGATCCCATTTAATTTTAAGACCTTGAACTAAAATTTTACCTTCCCACTGTGAATATTTGATATATATAAACTATAGTCTTTACTAATACAAATCCAATACTCCCTGTAAGGAGCCGCATGTGTTGACCACATTCCTGTTGGAGCTTGCCTCACTGGTTCTCTTGATTCTCAATGCTAGCAGCACAGGGAGGCCCTGGCTACAGACCTGCTTCCACCTGCTTCACAGGGAGTGGGGATGGCATCCTGGACACAGCCTCTCAGCCTCCACCCTGGGCCATGATGGCAACAACAACAAGATTAAATGACTGCCTGAGGATCCCAAGATGGTGTATATTATTCTAACACTGCACCCTCCCCATCCCCATCTTTCTTTCCCCTAGGATTTCTTGATCTAGAGGTCCTGGCCTCACCAAGGAGAAAGAGAGTAGGGAACTATCTTTAAATATCTATAAACGGGGCGCCTGGCTGGCTCAGTTGGTGGAGCATGCGATCCTTGATCTCAGGGTTGTAAGTTCGAGCCCCACATTGGTATAGAGATTACTTAAAAATAAAAATGTTAAAAATAAATAAATATCAAGTTACCTGTCATTTCTCATCTAAACTTTACACTTCACAGTATAAGAATTGTGTTCATTCTATCACTAGTATGTTCTAAAAATAAACAAAAAGGTTGTATATAATCCTGAGAAAAAAAATATTCCAGCAAAGCCAATTCTAAAATTTTTCACTTGCTATTATTACTATTACTATTTCTAACTGAAAATAGACCAGTATTTCAGTTACATTTCTGGATAAATAAAAACACATGCCCTGAATGTTTTCATGTTTACACAGCACTCTCTCAAATTGCTTGAGAAATCTAGCTATCATCTGTAACATTTCCTCTCTGGGGCAGCAAAATTTGCTCTAAATTACACATATAAAACTTACAAATTCTAGAGTAGCCTAATTTTAACTCTAGACTTCTATATTATCTGAATTTTAAATATCTGAAACATTTTACAGAAATCCAGCTAAATTAAATTTTCAGTGACTGTGGCAATCAGTGTCCACTCAAAAATCTCAGCATGATGAGAAGCCTTCCCAGTATGCTGTCCAAACCTGAGGACAGTATATTTGATATGGTGTTCTACAAAGTTGTCATGTATTTATTTAAGATTCTAGGCTCTCCCAAACTCATTTGGCTTGGTGTCTGGAGTAACTTAGAGCAGTAAATTTGCATGAACATTAAATGAAATTATTTTGCCAAGTTAGCTAAGCATTTATAGAAAGAAAAAAAAAAGTATGTTAAAAGAAAAGAACTTTGGTGTCATACATGTTTAAAGTAAGCAGACACCTAGTAGGTATCTTTTTCCCTTTTTATTTGTTTTGGGAAACCAGGTATCAGTTGCACAAGTAGTATCACCTACAATGCTCTAGCTGTGCATGACAAACATGTGACCCTCAAAGGCCAACAGATTGACTTGTTAAGCTCTGTATTCAACAAGATACCCAAAGGAGGGCAGCCTCCAACTGCTCCGGCAGCTCCAGAGAGTCATCAAGCACCAAGCCCTTCATCCCTAAACCTGCAGTTTCATGGTCCCAAAATGGATGCAGCAGCTCCAGGCATCACAAACCCATCAAAAGGCAGCAAGTACAGAACAGAACACACAAATTTCCTGGTGGCTTTCCTTCCTTTAATTCGACTAAGAAATCCTTCCCTAAAGCCTCCGGCCCATCCCCACTTACCTCTCGTTGGCCAGAACAATGCTTATTCCTTAAGTGATCACTACAAAGAGCAATAGAATTGCCATGGATGGCTCACCCAGTCACCGTTCATACCTCTGGGATGTCAGTTCTCACTCACCAATGACCAGCATATTAGTTAGCACAAATGATGAAACTATTTTACTTCAACTTTGCTATTTTACCTAAAATGTTAGGTAAAAAAAAATAAAAATAAAAATAAAACAACAACCAAAAAAAACCCTAGTATTTCCATGGAATAAAGTTCACTGTTAGAAATGGAGACAATAGGGGCGCCTGGGTGGCTCAGTTAATCGTCTGCCTTCGGCTCAGGTCACGATCCCAGGGTCCTGGGATTGAGCCCCGCATCGGGCTCCCTGCTCCGCGGGAAGCCTGCTTCTCCGTCTCCCACTCCCCCTGCTTGTGTTCCCTCTCTTGCTGTGTCTCTGTCAAATAAATAAATAAAATCTTTAAAAAAAAAAATGGAGGCAATAGTGCATTAATATTGAAGAGATTCTAATACATGACAGAGATTTTATAGCATGCTTTCCCACTGGTTATCCCATTTAATTCTTATACCATCTCTGAGAGGCAGAGATGATTATTATTAAATTGAGAAAATCAGATAATGCACTCATAATTAAATCCATGTAAAGGTAACAAATCATTTATCAATCTCTTTTAAAATACCATCTTGATTTTTGTTATGTTTTCAACCCTGGGGTATCTGAACTACATGAAAAAGTAAGGAAACTTAAAAGGAGATAAAATGAAATTTAAGTAAAACATTTAAGAAAAGTAAAATTGATCATAATCCCACTCAGCAACAGCTCTTTTCTCTAATTTTGTGTCTTACTACCAATGTTTATGCAGAACTGGAATTACATATGGTTTTTAAGCCTACTGCTCTTACTTCACCTTAGACAGTAAACATTTTCCCATGCTATGATTTTAAAGAAGTAACGTGTAATCTCTACATGGTTGAAAATTTCTCTTAAGCAAACTTTTATGTGTGTTCCTGTGATGAATTCCTTCAAGCAAAAATCTTTGAACACATTTTTCTTCCTTCCTTCTTCCCCTCAGATAGAGATCTAGAAGTGGAATCGCCAAAGGTAAGTATACATTTTGAAATAGTTCACATCCAACTACACTCCTACTCATTTCACTCTGCCTTTAATAACACTGGGTATTATAACATTAATTATGGCCAAATTGTGAGAGACAGGAAAAGTTTAGATTTTCTGTCAACAGTTTTGCTCAGGTGGTAGATTCAGCCAACCCCGGAGGTGGAGAGGGAATCTCAATGTGGGAAGTGCCACAGGAGCCTGGCCTTGGGCTGAGGTACCTGCAGTGCTCGCCTTGTCTGGGAAAGTTATGTAGAAAGTCCTCACCTCCCCTGTCCTCAGACTCCTGCCCTCTTGAGGAGTCATATCCTGCTCTCCCCTAACATGGCCAAGCCTGCTGAATGAACACAGGGGTCTGGCAGCTTCTGGTCTCCAACTCTAGCTGCAGGTAGGGATCGTGTGAGTCCTAATCCCAACCTTGTATCGCATGGCCTTCTCTCACTTCCACCTTTTTTTTTTTCCTCCGAAGGATGAAGGTTTTGAGGTTCTGCTGAGGTGCTTCTCCCACCCCCGCTCAACCCTGGCAGCACATTGGAATCACCTGGAGAGCTTTACAGACACTACCGATGTCTGCCACTGTCCTTGTACCCCCAAAAAAGAGATTCTGATTGGTCTAAGGTGGGGCCTGGCCATGGGTATATTTTTTATAGCTCCCCCATGGGATTCAAACTGCATCCAGGGTTGAGAACTATAGATAATATCACCACTGCATGGCATCTACTAGAAGTTCCCCCTAGTTTATACTGTTTTCCCTACCCCAGGCTTTCAATGCTGATACAGGTGTCCATATCTACGCCCCCGTACCACCAGCTTTTTTAATACTGTTTGCTCTTTCAGTGGGTTTCTACTCCATTCCATTGTGCTCTCTATCCAATTACCTTCTGAAAATACCCATTTGTACATCTAACAAGAATGGAGAACACAGGATGCTTAAAACAACTCTTTCATCCCCATCCCCCACACACAATCCTACTCATCTCTCAATCCTCCCCATCTCAGTTAATGATGCCACCATGCCCCCCTCCTATTCAGGACAGAAGACCAGGAGGGAGTCTTGATTCATTCATCCCTGTACTTTCTTCACAGTAAGTCCTTTTGCTTGCCCACCAGAGGACATCCAGTCTGACAGGGCATGATTCCCACCACACCCATCCCCACGCTTCTAAGTGCCCTTCTCACCTGCCTCCCTGACTCCAGTAGTGGCCGCTAGAGTGCAGCATTACACAGCATCCACAGGGACCTTTTTAAACATAAAATCTATCAGAATCTTCCCCTACCTAAATCCCCCCATGGTTTTCCATTACAAGAAAAATCAAGTCCAAGTTCCCTAAATGTCTTACTTTGTCTACTTCTCCCAGTTCACTTCCTACCACTTTGGGGCATTATGTTAGTGCACACTGGCCCCATTTCTGTCCCCCAAGGCCCCTGAACTTTATTTTTTCTCTTTCTGATACACTTCTCTCTTCAATATTGCCATGCCTGGCTTCTTTCTACCGTATAAGACTCAGTTCAACTAGCATGACCTCATCTAAGGCCTCTGTGAACACTTACATAAATTCAAACTTTCTACCATGTAATCCTGTTCAGCATTTCTCACAGACAGAAATTATCTTATTTATTTATATGTTCTTGTATGAATTCCCCACTAGAATGCTCCGGGGGGTAGGGGGACAATCGTTGAGTCAATCCTTTATCCTTCCAGCAGCTCAGGAGCCTGATGCCTAAACAGCATCTGGCAAATAGTAAGTGCTTAATAAGTAGGTTAACAATGAAGGATGTTTATGGGACTGGGTGGAAGAGAAGCTGTACATGCCTGCTCAAATCACTAACTCATGCCAACAGATCTGCTCCCCGTTGAGCCATGGCAGACATCTTGTATCATACACTGTTTTGATATAAACAAAAGAAAACAAAGCCCTAAATTCTCAACCTCTAGAAATGAAATCTACTAATATACCTTGGATCTTTAATAAAAAAAAAATTTAGATGAAGAAGAGGAAAATGAGGCTAGGGAAAAGTCAGTGAGATGAATTTTAGCTTTCTCCAGAAATATAAATCATCTTACTTTCACTCAGCATGTGAAATCTTGCTCTGTAGTTTGCAGAATCTATCAAGACACACTTTGGAAGAAATACTGTGGAAAAGTATTCTTTACTCAGCACTGAGAATCAGTTCTTAAGAACAATCGCCCTGAAGAGAAATGGCATGAGATAGGATAGTGAGAAAATGAGAGGGTTCTTTACTCTTCAAAGACACATTTCCTCTGCTTCTTGTGTTCAGTGCGTAAGAAATTGAGATATCAGGGATTGACATAGAGCTCAGTTTCAAACTGAGCATCCCACACTTCCGGGGCTATCATAGTGGCATGCTGGTTGAGTGTGCCTTTCTCAAAGGCTGAGAAATTCATGTCCAGATGCCTGGAAACTGGTACTGTTCTAGTCAACACCGTTGTGAAATTTAAATTTTCTCAGTGTTATTCTCTTCCTCTCTACAGTGCTTTCCAGCTTCAATTATTTTTTTTCAAACCATCAGTTCCTAAGTACGGTACTAAATATTTAAGATTAAATTTGGCTTCCAAAAAGAAAATATTACCTCATGACATAAATAACGTTCAGGCTCTATTAATGATTTCAATCTGCTCCAGTTCTCATATATCCAAACATCCCTTGGCTCTCAATGTATATGCACCTTGATTTATCAGACTATTTGATTATCTGTAGATTTCACAGTATGTGTCTTATAAGCAGTAGCCATTATCTCAGCTTTTGGAAATGAAGATACTGAAGCTAATGGAGATAGACTTCATCAAGCTCAAGTATCTAATAAGAAGCAAAACTTGGATTCTCCCAGACTTAACACCTACCACTGTTTCTATAGTACATGCACTCCCTGCACTCTCTTACACACACACACACACACACACACACACACCAACTACAAATCACATCATTAAGAGTGTAACTATGATCAAAAGGAAAACAACAACTATTACATGCATTCCAATTCTAATTGCTGATTTCCAACCTAATTAGATGGTAATAGCATTAGATAGTGATAAACAAAACAAAAAGTTAACATCTACATTAAATGAAACCCGACACATCCATTGGATTAAACTGGCAGGGGTTCCCTTTGGGCAGCTGAGGACTGAGGGTATTTGGACTAACAATCTGAAAATGCAGGTCAATCAATTTGGAAGTGTCATTAGAATTTATCCACCTGGGATATAACATTTTCAAGGCAGGTTTTTTTTAATGTCAAAAAAAGAAGACATGACCACGTGGTAGATGCTAAGGCAACTTGCCTTGATCTTAAAACTATGAAGCTCAAAGGACAGATGTATACATAATCAGCAAAGCCTTAACGCAGTCAGGTTTTTAATCCAAATCAAATTAATTTCTGGTTTCAGTGATATGCCAAAGAAGGGCCACTCAGCCAGACCCACCAATGCAAATAATCGAAGCACCAAGTCTCCCTGCTCTTCACTGAGAAGACTTAGCCAAAGGGAGGCAGATGCCAAGAAAGAGAGCTACAAGATGCTAGCGTGGCCCCGTTCTTCCTCAGGTAGTTCTATTTTTGTAATGTGACATTTAAAAATCCAGTGTCACTCAGTGATATGCTGCTCATCCACCTCCCCTGGAGCTGCCTGGGTTTCCATGGCACTTATTAGGGGGAACAGCAGTAGCCTTACGGCAGCTGGAAACAGGGGCTGTCACAGGGCCCAGGTGCAGAGCGACTTACACCACTCTTCCCTGGAAGCCGAGCCTCATCACCAGCTCAACAGCCACACCACAGAACAGAAGAGTGGAAAGGAAACATCACTGAACAGAACACTGAGAAGGTTCCAGAAAGGGCAGAGACCAAGGAGTTATGGTAGTCCCCGGGCATCATCTGTAGTCACAGAGAAAGTTGCAATTTAAGCCCTCTAAACTTTTAGGAATTCTTACTATGTTTGATCCTTGTGTGTTTCTAGTAGAATCTTACTAGCTATGTACATGTAGGTTAACACTGAGCACTGTGGTTTTTACTGATGTCAAATAACCCAAAATGCTCTATCCCCTAAGGTCACTTAGTCAAGCATAGTTGCACCTTATTCCTTATTTGCTGACTCCCTGTGACCGTGATCCATCTTCTATCTGCCATACTATTTCTGGGTTTAAGGCCAAAAAAAAAAAAAAAAACCAAGATACCAAAAAACCAACACCGGGCTCAATTTCATGACCCTGAGATCATGACATGAGCAGAAATCAAGAGCTGGATGCTTAACCGACTACACCACCCTGGTGCACCAAGAATGGGCATTCTGACACCACAATGGCAAGAATGTGAACTGCTCAATCCTTTTTGAATGAGAATTAGGAATCTGGATAAAAAAATGTAAGGTTTTTTGTATATATGTTGGCCAAAAGTTTCCATACCATATTGTGGACTTTGGGGGCAGAATTTTATTTAATAATGACCAGACTGGAACAAACTAAATTCTCAACAGGTGATAAGCTCACCTAAATATTTTAGTATGTCAATATACTTCAGCACAGCATCATCAAAAACAGGGTTTAAGTATTCTGCTATAGAAATATTTTAACATAAAGTGCAAAAGGATAGCTAAAAGAGTTATTAGAGTATGTATAATTTCATTTTTATAAAAAAAGACATATTCATGGAGCAAAAAATTGGGTTAATATTCAACAGAAAGATAACAGTAATTATCTCGAGGTGGTAGAACTACAGTTGACTTTTATTTTCCTTATTGCTGATGTTTTCCAATTTTCTATAGTGAACATAGTTTACATAATAATAAAGAGGAAGACGCTCCAAAAAAAAAGATAAAACATTAACACTAGCCACTTTGAGTTTGAGTTAAATGTCACTCTGGCTCAGAGCTGTGTCCTAATCAATGGATCGAACCACATTCTGATATCAAAATCCTTGTGACAACCAACATGCAGGAAATAATGCCTTACATTAAGACACATAACGCCTTAGTGATACCGGTTCTTAGTCTTCTGTTCTTCTTGTAACACTGTAAAATTCAGGGGTGCCTGGGTGGCTCAGTCGTTAAGCGTCTGTCTTCAGCTCGGGTCATGATCCCAGGGTCCTGGGATCGAGCCCCACATCGGGCTCCTGGCTCAGCGGGGAGCCTGCTTCTCCCTCTCCCACTCCCCCTGCTTGTGTTCCCTCTTTGCTGTCTCTCTCTCTCTGTCAAATAAATAAATAATAAAATCTTTGGGAAAAAAAAAGATTAAAAAAAATTCTGTAAAATTCAGCAACTAGGAACTCTGTTTAATTAAGGGAGAAAGATATTACGGTTATATCTAGAACTAGATGAATTTATTTATACTTCCAAATGAAATATTTTGTGCGTGCCAATAATTCCTTCCAGCCTCCCCATACCTCTGTCTTTGGAATCCATTTACTTTCATGTGTGCACATCACAATAACAGACCTACAGCTGGCTACCAACCTCTACATCTATTAGGGGACAGATCAGAAATTCTCTTTTTTAAAGTTGTAAACAAGCAAAGTTCACCAGATGTAAGGACATAACCCTGTCCCACCTACACAGCACACTAAAACACTGCTATTAGTAAATGCTGAAATACAAAATATACCACCAAAAGTATACTACTGAAAAAAAACAGGGTCAGAGGTGGGGGGGTGGTGATAAACAGAGAAAGAGAGAAAAGGGGTGGGGAGAGAGCCACCAGAATTAGTAATTCAGAAATTCCACTAAGATTTTAATCTCAAATTAAGAACTCAGCCTCAGGGAATGTCTTGTCCAACAGCCTTACCTACAGAAAAAAACCACAATTTCAGAGACTAAGTGAATAATCTACTCTGAGGTCTCAAAACAAGTGTCAGAACTGGGCCTACATCCCCAAACAAGGTCCGTGGCCTTCCCACTGGGCCTTAATTACTTTTCTCCCTTTTAAAACCACTCTTCTAATTATCCTACTTCCAATTTTCCTTGGAAGCACAGGAAAACAAATGTTAACAATTAACAAGATTAAGCAAAGGAACATAAACTTCCCTGAGGTAAGACTCTCCCGCCTCTCCCTGTCTCCATAGAAATCACCTCCTGTTCATCGGACTCTTTTGCTCACAGTTTACAAAATGGCACAGTATCAGAGAGGAAGTGGTAGGCTAGGCATACAGAGATAAAAAAGCCTGGATAATATCCAGAAGATTGGGAGTCCCTACTCAGATACCTGAAGTGGGCTATATTGTTAATGCCACACTGGTGCCCACCCCAAACCTTAGGTAGATGGTAAATGGTAAAGGATCTGGAAGCTGAGCCACACAGTCCATTTTTCAAATAAGTTTCTGGGAATAGCTGTACTTCCCTGAATCTGTCTCCCCCACGGCACATGGCAACAACCCTTCTTCACCAAAAGCAAAAATATTCTCGAACATCCAAACAGCCTGATTTTCCTGGCACAAAAGCGTCTCTATTTGGGGAAGATCCAAAGGTTCAAATGATTGCATATAACTGATAACTGAAGATTAGAGTGGACTTCCCAGCACAACAGTGAAAAGAAATTGATGGATCAGCTAAGGGTACTCTTCCCAAAATGCAGCATGTGTAATTTATTTTTATGCAATTCATTTTCATACCTTGTAGCTGCTATCTGGAGGAAAGAAAGCAGTTCTAGTCGAGGAAACAGATGATTTCATTTGGCAAAGTAATCATGTCTGGGAAATGTGAGACAATTCAGTGGCAAACTTCAGCAAAGGGTTTGAGCTTGAAAGTAGTGGTGGCCAAAAATCACACTTCTCTATGGTTTGCTCACAAAGAGGCTCTCCTGTCAGGATAAAGAGCTCACTGACCGGCAATTTAATTCAATTTTCACAATGGGAGTATAGTACATAAAGACTTTCTGTACCTGGCCATTAGGTCTTCAAACCCTAACACTTACATAGGTAGCTGCTTTATGGCACCCAGAATGAGAACATACATATTCACTGTGACCAACATTTAGCACTTATACTAACACATTGTGGAGTACAAGGGAGCTGAGGGTTGCAAATTACATCTATGTTTGATATGTATCATTGTATATGTGGATAAGAGAAAGAGAATGCGAATATCATGGTAAGAGTTAATTTTGAAAACATGTTGACAGCCTCTATAAACCTTTGTTCTGATAAAACTTATTCTGTTCGACGTCAGTGCTCAAATAAGATTTGTCGCCACATCCTTGTATCACGAGGGCCTTACCCTCGGTAACAGCATTGTAAAAAATTCATTAAGGGTTTCGAATAAATTTTGCAAGTTTCTCCCTCCCCCCCCCACGCCAAATAAATGAACCACTACTGTTTCTGGTCCTCCCAACTGCTTGCAAGGCATGAGCTTTTCCTCGTCATTCTGGAGGGTAACCATTCAGACACCAGCGGGTCCCTGCAGAGTTCAGGTGCAGAAAGCCGATCAGAAGGCATCAGGCAGGAAGATGGTGCTTTTCAAGCAGCATGCTCAACTGGACCTCTTTCCTTGGGGTTAACATTTTTGTGTTATCTAGTCATTTAGAAGTAATAGAGCTCTTTAGACTTTTACAACACTCAGCCATTTGCATGCACTGTAGGAAACAGCATTTCATTATTTACCATAAATTACTCAGAGCCACTCATGATGAAAGATGAGCACCCTTGTGCTCCCACAGAAGGTCACTCAGAAGCTTACAACACCAAGTGAAGGGGAAACGCAGATTTGATGCTGACTTTGTTAAGATCCCATCTACAGCATCGCTGCCTTCCTTTCAAAAATATCTTCTGATCAAATACACAAAGACCCAAACAAGTAACTACAAAAGGCACCTTTATCTCAGTCAAAAAAAAAAAAGAATAGATAAACTGAAAGTATTCCAAGTAAATAACACTAGTATGTGTCAGCTGACTTATTATAAAGGTTGACATTGGTGAAAATTATCTGATCAGTGAAAAATAGAGGAGGAGAGATGCCGTTGGCTATTAATTCTAATTTAACATCCACGCTTACGTGGTGTTATAGCCCCTCTATCTGGTAACAATGAGCAACCAAGTAAACTGGCAAGAGGGATGAATGTGATTCTAATCTGAAGCCTCTTTATGGTGAACAAAGTGGGCGACTCAGTAATTTTGGCTGTGGATATGTGAAAGAAGGGATGTCGCTCCTGTGTACAAGAGGAGCTCACTAGCAGGCCGGGGGAGAGCCTCATCTTACACAGAACCATCCTCCTGGTTCCCAAAGCAGCAGGGTCTCTCCTCTCTTTCTTTACCATGTGATGAGAGCAGGCAGGGAAACAACAGAGCCATTGCCTTTTGAACCCCATGCAGGCGATGTCAGCATTCGATCCCAAAAGGTGCTGAGTAGCTTCTGGAAAGAGGACCTCGATGGAACCAGAAGGGTGATGGGGCGATCAATTCATAAAGTAGCTTCCACCTCTGAAAATTCTAAAGACAGTCACTGGCTCATTTCACCAAAACCAACACTTTCTGCTGGTTATTCTCCTTGTATCTCTTCTTGCAGATTTTTAGATATTCGAAAGCTACTATTTTGGGTTAAATCTAGGGCTGTGTTGATGTGACTATGCGAAAAACTAAACATATTTAAACATACCAATTCTTTTGCTTCTTGCAGCACTTTGAAGAGGCACTGGAATGAAGTCAATACTTAAATATATTCAGCACAAATCACAGACCATATCTTTAAATGCTTTGGGACAAATTAGCCTTGGAGAATCTTTAGACTCTCCTGCTTGTTCCTCCCTCCAAGTCATCCTGGAGACCTTGCATCTTCTGAAAACACCAGATATTTTGCCAATTGCTTGCACCACCCCTGACTGCTGTCTCCCACAGAAGCCTAGCCATGCCCTCCCAAGCCCTCCCTCCTTAATCAGGCCTTGTCCCGAGGAAAAGAGGAGGCTGCCTCATTAATTCCAAGACAGACCCTCTCTGCCCACCAGGCCAGACCCTTCACTGGTTCCCACGCAAGGGTGTGCAAGCACACTTCTACCTTTGCTAATGCCCCTTCTCTCCCGTGGCCTCAGTTTCCCATTTCTCTGCCTAAACAAATTCTCCCCTGAAATCACCTATGTCTGCTCTAATCACTGCTTTTTTTTTTTTTTAAGATTTTATTTATTTATTTGAGAGAGAGAATGAGAGAGAGAGAGAGCAGGAGAGGGGGGAGGGTCAGAGGGAGAAGCAGACTCCCCGCCGAGCAGGGAGCCTGATGCGGGACTCGATCCCTGGACTCCAGGATCACGACCTGAGCCGAAGGCAGTCGCTTAACCGACTGAGCCACCCAGGCGCCCCCTCGGGTCCTTTCTTTTTTTTTTTTTTTTTTTTAAGATTTTATTTATTTATTTGAGAGAGAGAGAATGAGAGACAGAGAGCGTGAGAGGGAGGAGGGCCAGAGGGAGAAGCAGACTCCCTGCCAAGCAGGGAGCCCGATGCAGGACTCGATCCCGGGACTCCAGGATCATGACCCGAGCCGAAGGCAGTCGCTTAACCAACTGAGCCACCCAGGCGCCCTAATCACTGCTTTCTGAAATGGCCTCATATACTTTTCAGTTGGAATCACACACTCTGGCGCTTAATCAGTCTCTGATACATACGTTCTGGTCTTCTCAACAAAACCATAAATGCAGATGATGAATTTTCTTTCTCGTGGACTGTGCACTCATATGCTGCAGAACTGTGATAAAATCACTATTAGAACACAAGTACAGTTTTACAGGTGGAAGATGTGTGAAAAGTGTAATAGCTCATGCTGCAACAGAAACACTCCTGATATGGGGGAAAGCAAATTTTATGTAATATAAACACAAGTACCCACTCAGAAAGGCTTAAATTGAAAAGGAGTGTGGGTATCTTGCATGGAGTCTCACTAAGCCGGAATCCTGAGAACAAAAGGAAGCTGCTGAAGCCAAGAAGACCCTCTTTGCACCTGGTTAGACTGCGGGGCATGAACAACAAACACTCAGCATTATGATCCAGTTGTCTGTAGGTGGAAAAATCCAGAAACTCAGGCCACCTCCCTGGTAGCAGGAAGTGAAGGCCAAAGGAATGCTCTGAAACATTTCTTTCATATTTTTATGTTTGTACTGAGCTTGATGAATTTTGACGAACAGAACTCACCCATGTAATCAGCACCCAGATCAAGAAGCAGAAAATTATCAATATCTTAAAGCCTCATATCATGGGTCTCTCCATTTACTATCTGCCACTTCCCCAAAGATAATCACTATCTCGACCTCTAACATTCAACATTATATAAGCAGAATCATACTTTCGTTCGGACTCTTTCTGCTCACCAATGTATTTGTGAGCTATCCTAAAAGATTTTGAACACAATTCGTCACCAAAGTAAAGAACTATGTTCTCTACAAGTCACTACTTTCCACTGGCCTATGGAATTTATCTATCTGTAGTCCAGCCACCTAACTTTAGTATGAGAATTAATATCTGGTGATTCTATGAGAGGCTTATGGAATCTAGAAAGTGTTTGAACTGGTCATCCCACCTGTTCTCATCTGACCTCAGCCTTCCCTCTAGGACCCCTCACTTCAAACTAGCCTTTGTATTCTGCTTTCATGGAATCCTTAAAACAGACCAGATAATTGGTTATCATGCACACAATTGACTGACTCCTACTGGCTGTATCCATCCCAAGCAACACTACTAAAGACTGCCCAACATTTGCAAACTGAAGAGCCATTAAGTAACTCATTAAACTTCCATCTTCTTTATCCTTATAAGGTCAAGGTTAATGATCAAAGGCCCAGGGTAAGACACTCTGCCTTCAATAAGGCATTATTTCCCATGAGCAAATGAAATGCATTTATATTTCTACACATCTGCATTTCACAGCAGGGACCCAACTCAGCCAATGATTTAATGCTGACACCACCAATCAAGACACAAATGCTTGGACTGAAAAAAAAAAAAAAAAAAACTTTCACAGACCCAAGACTGGTAACTAAACTGATTTATGGAGCGTATTCTCTGTCTCTGCTTTTTCAAAAGTTTAGTAACTTCTAACTAGAGAGATAATTATGACCATTAAATAAAACAGAAAATACAGCAAAATACAATAAACAATATTCCCATTCCACAATCCAGAAATCACCACCATTAACAATTTGGTATACTTCCTTCAAATATAGTTACTATATATATTAAATCCTGTACAGCTTAATATAACTGGCACTTTATATAATTTTCTACCCAAAGTTTTAGATAATTATATACTAAACACTCTCCAGTATACTTAAAATTATTAAACACACAATTTAGGGCGCCTGGGTGGCTCAGTCAGTTGAGCGTCTGCCTTCGGCTCAGGTCATGATCCCAGGGTCCTGGGATCGAGCCCCGCATTGGGCTCCCTGCTCGGCGGGAAGCCTGCTTCTCCCTCTCCCACTCCCCCTGCTTGTGTTCCTGCTCTCGCTGTCTCGGTCAAATAAATAAATAAAATCTTTAAATAAAATAAAATAAAATAAACACAATTTAGTGGCTTTGTAAATCTATCACATGGGCAAAGTAAAATTTATTTTATTTACTATTTATTTCATTTTAACCTAAGGCATATAAATGCACATTCACCTGCCAACTATTTGGCTGTAGAATTCAAGGCTTTTCACTGACTAAATTTCTTACCTTTCTTGTGAAAAACCACACCTATATATTCTGCAATGCTTCAGTTTCAGTTTATTTATTGTGGAATGAGAACTTAAAGCCACAGGTAAAACAATCCAAGGGCAGATTTCTTATGGATATATAAATACACTCCCCCTTAAACTTGCCCACAACTTCTTCAACAAGCATCTTTTTCAAGTGATTTATCTTTATAGAGTATATCCAAAGTAATCAATTTAGTTCTAATAGAAACCACAATTAATTCATTGGTTTGCATCCTATTTGAATATATTACCTAATTACAGTAACAACAACATGCATAAATAGATTTAGATACAACTAATACTTGGTAAGCACACCTCTCATTTAGTGAAGGCTGAAGCCCTATACCAACTGGGGCTATTCAGCACAAAAGGACATTTGTCAGTTTTTTATCTTTTTAATTTTTAAATTTGTTTTAGTTTTGTTTTATTGTTTTGATCTTTTACAAACCCTTGTGTCAAGGACTAACTTTCAAGTTCTCTGCTACCTGAGAAACCCTGACCCAGAAGCAGGTCGTCTACAAATGGTTTAGCACCAAGTTCCCCATGAACATGCACTGAATGATGAGCGAGGGGGGCTGCCCCCTTTACGGCCGTGCCCCATTTCCCGGGAGGAGGGGCTCTCCGCACCGACCCCAGACCCGGTCCCCATGTGGGGTGGGGACATTTGTCAGTTTTTCAATCCAGAAATAGAGCACCATACTAAAAAGTCAGTTAAATAGAATTAGGGTCAAGATAGTTATTGAATATAAACACTTCCACACCCCATGATCACTTTCTATTCCTGGAGTCTAGATCTTGCCATCATGCCAACAAAAACTTCTATTAAACAATAAATTTGGGTAAGCAATCTCACTTCCCCTCTTCTTGATGAGTACAGCTTTCATTCTTAGTCTATGTGATTCATTCACAGTCTTATGGAGATTCTGATGAGACAGGCTTCCTGATATTACAGTGCTCCTATCCTTCTGCATGGCTATTCAAAGACTGTAATAACCCAATCTTGGCATTTGACTGATTCCCATTTTCTGTTCAGGGGTTTGCATAAGTAGAAATCCCAATCATCTTTCACTTTAACCAACAGAATTTTTTTTTTCTTTAGGGACCCTTGCTAGACAGAAATGTCAAAGGAGTAAGCAACTGACTGAGACCAATGTGGGGTATTCCTGGCTGACTATCAAGATCTCATGAATGTTAGTCTTCTTAGGACTGTTGGCTAGTCAGTGGTGGGGACCTTGTAGTATGGTTCCAAGAGGGAATTCAGATGCCCTGCAGGAGACACTGCATAAGGTACAACACCCAAAATTTATTTGATGGGGTTGGTATTGTTGTTTCTGTAGAACTCCAAGGCTATGGTTCCAAATGTTCCCTGATACATTTCCATTGGTCAGTCTCAGCATATGATGCAGTAACTACTGTAATCAAAAGCAAGTTTGGAATGGGCAAAGAAGACAATTCTGGCTGGATCTTAGGGAGCAGAAAAATAAAGTCTGTAACTGTTCTCTGTCATTGGTCTACTGAATCACCTACAAGCAGCCACAGTTGAAAACAGAATTAGCAGATCAAGGAATAAGAGTTTAAAGAACATATTCTTTATCTTTTGTTGAAACATCACCTAAATTTCTCCTTGGACTGAAAACCAGGACAATTTCTCTGGTTTAAAAGGCTCCCTTTACCATAGCAAAAAACAGGTACAGGGCAGATGTGCCATTTATGGAGTTTATGATGGCAAATGCCACGGTCCCTGAGCTAAAGGGACTGAAAGAGGCCATGTACAACAGATAAGGCCACACTCTTACCAGTGGAGTAGTATCTGGGGTGGAGAGAGATTACCTGGAAAATGATCTTTCAACCTTCATGATTCTTCAAGCTATGCCACTCAGCATGTCCTTGGCAAATTACAGAACCACTCTAAGGTTAGATTAGCTATATGATTGAGATCATCATACCTGGACTACTGGCCTAGATGACGGTCTTTGAGTCCTTGTTTCAATCAATCAAGAAGACAATCAATATGGCAATAAATAAAAACATAAAGTGCTGGCCCTCCTGGCACACAGTAAAACCCCACAAACAGCAGCTCTCACTGTTACTGCCTAAATTCTCAAACCCATTCCAAGACTGAGATTCTGTGAAGAATTCTTCCACATTTCTAAAAGTAACATTTGTGGCACAGACATCAACAGACTCTGATCCCAAAATGATGATGAGAGTGTGATTTTTCTCTTAGTAAGTTCTAACGCTCTGGCAATTCCCAGGAAGATCATGACTAGGATCACATGTCGTCACGGGAAGGGTCTCTTAAGAGACAGGCTCTATATTCAGGAATTCCTATCAAATATTTAGCATACAAATTCTATTCCCATAATCCTGCCTATAATGTACTCATGCTAAAATAGTTGCATAGATCCAGATGATCTTTTTTTTTCTAATGCTCTTATAGCCTACATTGCAGCCATGATACACACTACCACTTCTAAGAAAAGGCCTCAAAGAGAAAAATCTTATCATTGGAAGCTGCTAAATTTCTACTATTAAATTTTAATCTCAATTCAGTTTGCAGGTTTGTTTCTGACTTGTCTCTTTTTATGCCTGGGAATGGCAATCTATGATTTATGTACAATCACCAATCTGTCTTGAAAACTAAAGGCTTATAACAAAAAAGTAATACTTTGAAATATAAATCAGGATTAAGTTTCCAACGAACACAGGCCACGATGTTTTCAAACTGCTAATAGGAAAAGTTCCCCAAAGTGCAAAGGTATCCATCTAAAAGAGCTGTTTGATGGATACAAGCCACTTATCAATCCTCTGGGACCTAAATCACAGTAACTTCTAAATAAAGAGGGGATTAGCATACAATGCAGAGATTGCCTGTTTTTACTAATGTTCTCTCCAAACTCCCAAGATTCAATGACAATAAGACAGTGTGGGAATGGAACAAAAGCAAGGCACAGGGCATTTTTTTCTTTCATCAAGAATCTGAAGATTTCTGTAGATTTTATGTTTCCAGATCATTCAACAATCTCACTCATTTTTCCCCAGAAAATTTCGGTTCCTCTCTTTGAAAAACGTATGTCCAAAATAAGCTTAAAAAAATGTGTGCCAAGCAAAGGATGAGAAATGGTGGGCTCCAGTTTGTGGAGCCGACTAAATTTCCAACGTGATTTGAGGTAGATTTCCACACCATATTCGACTGTGTGTGCCAGCGTATTCGAGAGGAGCATGGGAAAGATCCAAGGGCATAGAAGAACAATAATCTCTCATTGTGATTAAAAGATCCCTCAAGCTAGGTAGCAAACTAGCTCCAGTATTTCAACTGAATTCAACAGCCTGATGTGCTCTTGGAGGAAAAGACCTAGTCTATCCACTTCCCATTTCTCTTGACATAAAAACAGGAAAGTGTTTTTGCAGCTTACAAGCTCTTGCACGAATGGTATACGAGGCAGGTAATTATCATGACCCTCATTATCCCAGAGGAGGACATTAAAGTTTAGAGAGATTAAAATGGTTCTTTGAGGTTGCACAGTTATCACAGGATTTAAGGCGACAGGTTTTGGGTTTGGTTTTTTGTTTTTAATGCAAATCTCCATCATCCTCCCACAAAAATCCCAAAAAGTAGTCATGACTGACTACTAAAGGAGTCACTTTCTTAACCTGGCTCCACTAAGCCAGCTGACTGTCACCATCCCTCCAGTGTGATGAACACCGTTAGGCCGGGGATAGTGACAAGTTCATAGCAGCAGACCAAGCTCAAAGAAGCACCCACACCGCTGGGACCAACTTTTGAGTTGTGTGCTTACCAACACTCAGCCAGGGTAACCAATCTGTTTATGTCAGTTGCTCTTACAGTAATTACGTAATTTAGTTAAATTTGATGTAAGCCACTGATACGTGATTGTGGAAAAGAAAGATAATTGTAGTTTCTATTAAAACATAGGTGAATGCTTTGAAGAAATTCCAAATGGTGACAAAAAATAAAAAGAATAAAATTACTTTGAATTATATGTGCAAGAAAACTATAAAAGATAGCAGGGTAGGGGACATAGTATAGTATCTATAAAGAGTCTGGTTCAGATTCCTTCACTAGTGTCTTTTTTTTTTTTTAAGATTTTATTTATTTATTTGACAGAGAGAGACACAGCGAGAGAGGGAACACAAGCAGGGGGAGTGGGAGAGGGAGAAGCAGGCTTCCCGCCGAGCAGGGAGCCCGATGTGGGGCTCGATGTGGGGCTCGATGTGGGGCTCGATCCCAGGACCCTGGGATCATGACCTGAGCCGAAGGCAGACGCTTAACAACTGAGCCACCCAGGCGCCCCCTTTACCAGTGTCTTTAAAGAAGAAAGAGGTGATTAGAGGTATGGCTTACGAAAAAGAAAAGAAAAGGAAGGAAAAGAAAAACATGCTAAGCTCAAACTTATAGACACATACTCAAGAAAAAGCCTTGGCTTTTTGGGAGAAAGCTTTATTTTAATTGTCTGCTTTGTAAACTATTACTTTTATAGACTTCTTAAATTAACCAGTTAACTATCAGCATTGCAATGCCCCAAATTGATGTTTAATATTCATTAAAATGAATTATGTATTCACTACATAAATATTCATTAAATGACATGTATTATGAAGACAACACAACCATATGAAAAGACATAATAGCTTATATTCAGTTGAACTACTGTTTTGTGGAATCACACAACAAATGCTGTCAAAATTTTGTATGATTTGTATGCCAATCTAAGTGGGACAATAAGTGGCCATTAGGCTTTGGCCAAGTTTTTGGAATCCTTCAAATTTTTTTTATTTTAAAAAATAAAGTACCCGAGACAGTGTAATAACTCAATTGCATAAATGGGTAGAATTTTTTTTCTCAAATTTCTACATCAACGTAGTCTAACATTGTCTTACCAAAAGGGTTGACTTTTATAACAACTTGAAATGACATGGCGATGTTAAGACTATCTAGGAAAAATTTGAAAGCCTCCTGCTTAAACTATAAACTAAGAAATAAAGGGCTAAAAAAAAAATCAAAAGTCTACAAGGAACCTTCAAGAGAGCCATTATTTAACAGGAATACAAGAAGTCCCAATGAATCAGTGGTAAAGATGGAAAATCAAACTAAGCATCTATCCTACAACTTTCATTAATAATTGCACGAATGGAAAACACCTATTTAGGTACATTTTTTTAAAGATTTTATTTATTTATTTGACATAGAGAGATCGCAAGAGTAGGAACACCAGCAGGAGGAGTGGGAGACGGAGAAGCAGGCTCCCCACCGAGTAGGGAGCCCGATGCAATGCAGGGCTCTATCCCAGGATCCTGGGATCATGACCTGAGCCCAAGGCAGACGCTTAACGACTGAGCCACCCAGGCGCCCCTTTAGGTATGTTTTCATCCTGATATTAGAAAGCTTTAAACGGAGTCTGATCCCCCCACTCCTTTCAATATGTATATGGTTCTGGAGGAAACACTTTCCTGGGTGTGGACAAGAAAAACATCTAGGATCTCAAAACGTCTCAGTGGTATTTGTCAACCCAGTACACCTTTGCTTCACTCAACACAAAAGTCTGAGGATAAAAACAGATTCAAAGGGAAAAAAATGAAATTCAGTTCTATTCACAAGTAATTCAAATGCCTTTTACAGACTTAGATTTATGGCTCTTTCCTTGCTCTTATATATTTCAGGGCCAACTTTCATGTTCCATTTTCAACATCCCAGATAGAATATCAAGATATGCTTGGCACTAGATATGAGAGGTTATGAGGAAAGAATTTCTACAAAAGAAGCAAGCTGAAAATCTGACTTCTTCCCATTATGCTTTGGACAGGAGGAAGAGCTGGGGAAGCATCCCCAAGGGAAGAGAGAACTTGCTCTTCTGCACACCAGACCTCCTGAGACGGAACTGAGTCACCCTGCACCTGCTCTCTTGCTCATGGCCCAATCTGGACTTGGAAAAGTAACAGACAGAAGTTGCCACAAACCAGCTTCTAGTGTCTGTTTGTTGGGTTTGTTTGGTTTTTTTCCTCCCTTTCTAACTGGTTTACAGATCATCACTGCGTTAAAAAAGGCTATCAGGAAATACAGCACAAATACAATAGGTGGATGGATTCACAAATCAACCCTGCAAAAGGTCATCTCAATTACCAACAGTATTACCAATCCCTTAGCAGTCATGGGGAACAGAGGAGGAATGCTTAAACCACACTGTCTTCATGCACCAAGACCAAACTAAAAATGGCTCTAGAAAGAGCCTTGCCCACACCAGCCCGTGCCCTTGGGTGGGTGGGTGTGGGTGTGTGTGTGTGTGTGTGTGTGTGTATGATGAAGTACAACGTAAGTATCTAAAGAGCAAAACACACAGTATAATTGATTAAAGCAGAAAAGTCTCATAATCCTGTATTAAGGCCAAGGAAATCAAAACATACTCAGGTTGTAACATGTGCTCATCAAAAAGCTCTCAAGTGAATTTCATAAGAAATACTGACCTCTCACTTTGGAGGGGTTGGGACCTGCTATGCTAGAATTCCTTTGAAGGCTTGGATTCATGTAAATAGAGGACAATACATAGAAGTAATTTTATTTCAACAAAGTATTTTTAAGGATGCAATAAAACAACTAAGAGTACTCTTATTGAAAGACTGGAATCTTTTGAAAAGAATACAGGAAAATACTCAGTGTTGGGTGGGGGGATGGGGTAACTGGGTGATGGGCATTAAGGAGGGCACGTGATATAATGAGCACTGGGTGTTATGTGCAACTGATGAATCACTGAACTCTACCTCTGAAACTAATAATACACTGTATGTTAATTAATTGAATTTAAATAAAATTTAAATAAAGAAAAGAAAATACTCAGTGTTATCAAAGGCTATCTTCAAAATTACAACAGGTATGACTAGGTAAAGTTTCAATGAAATAGACTTGGTTATAATAAAATCACCCCCATACCATGTTTATACATCAATGATACATTCTACATTTACCTCTTCACTAAAAACACTATTTGAGATCTGTGGTCTTACTTATTGTAATTAAATATACACTTTCCAAATAGGGCCCTAACACTAACCAATTAAAAGTAGCTCTTTCTCTTGTCTTCAGTTTCTGAATTTAGCCAATGACTCTGAACTCTGAACTGTTAAAACAGGGCTTCTGGATGAGTAAAGTAACAATCCAGACTGGCACTGTCAACACTCTACATATAAATTTCAAGTCTGAAAACACAATTCATTGTGCTGTAAAAGGCTCTTTGTAAACTGGTCAAAATCACTGTTCCTCTCCTGTCTATAGTAAATCTTCGTTTGTCTTGAAAAATTTCCGAACTAATCTACCTTCTCAGAGGCAAGATGCTTCGAAGAGGTCTTTGGTGAAATAATCTGGGGGCAATACGTTTAATATATTTGCTTCTAAAAAAATATCTGAAGCAAAAGCAAGTCTTGGGCAGCTAACTGGGAACCCAAGAGATCGCAGTAATGTGGAAGAAAGTTTTGGTCCAGCTCAGGGTCTAAAGGTTGGAAGATGACAAGAGAATAGTCAACCTCAAGCCCTTCCCCTCCTTCTGCCTTTTAAATTCAATCTTTCTTTGTCTTTAATCCAACAGAAAATTAGTCTTCTAAAGTGAGCCTCCCGCATAACAAAAATAGCTTTTGTTTTGCCTACTACCCATCAGTAAGTGTGTTTATTCAAGAGTGAACCAGCCCCTTTTCCTCCAAAGAGCTGTGCTGCCTTTACAGACAAGATCCATCTGACTGACCTAAGACAAACACAAAGACATTCATTCTGTAAACCCTGAGATGTTCAATTCAAGAGCCAAGACCCTGGCCATTAAGGAATTAGTGACTTAGTCTTGAAAAAACAGAGCCTTATCCTTAGCTGTCCTCAGGTGCTACAACATAATTCATGACTTTCATTTAAAAAGAAGAAGAAGAAGAAGGAAAAGAAAAAAGAAACAGAAAGAAAAAATATATATATACTTAAGTCTGACAGTAGGAACTAGGAAAAAGGGGAATTTCTCTCCTGGGAACTTTAGTAACATAATCAAAACAAGTGAAAAATAAAATGCAAGACATTCAGGCCATTCTTCAGCCCACAGTAGCAGTGCTAATAATCCCTCAAATGAAATCCTTATATCCTTTGGTTAATCATCCTGCAATCTTGGACACACACACACACACACACACACACACACTATCCTTTTCTCTAAATTACCATATAAACCTCACTATTTAAATTCATCTTTTATAAAAACTGCATCATCTTTCATTAAAATTTCCCTTGTTGATATATGCAAACCAGGTCAGTTTCTATTGGATTTGCATACTAGTGTTTTACCCCTTAATTCAACTCCTTGTTGAAGGTTTAAAAAATAGCAAGAGCTGGACCTCAGATACACATAAAACAAATGCTGCTTATATGTCTAAGTGAACACTGACACCATTTACAGATTCTCCCCCCACCCCTTTTCCTTGGGGCTGAGAGCCTTGTCAATAATCATCACTTATTAAACAGGCTGCCATTCCCTTCTACAGAATGTAGAAAAGGAGCATGGAGAGGTAGAAATAATTACCTTGGGGTTTTCTTTAAAGACCTCCTGAATGCAACACAAGGAAATCAACTGAGAAAGAACATGAAATATCCCCCCCCACACACACACACACATATACAGTTGAGAAGTACACCCACACTCCATTATTCGTATCAATTGCATCAAAAGATAAAAAAATCTGAGGTCTTCAGGATAGACAGATACTTTCAAACCACTGAATACGTCCATACATACACTTGCATATCCTTTATCCTCCACAAAACTCAAGCTAGATTTGCTGGGAGAAGCCTCTAAACACCTCCTGAGAAAATGTGCTCTCAGAAAGACTACTTCAGCCAAAGGAGAAGGAAGCAGCAAGTTATCGGGTTTGACTGCCATTCTGGTTTGTGGCAGATTCCCTCCTTCCCCTCTTCTCTCTGACTCCCAATTTATCTTTTTTTTTTTTTTTTTTTTTCTCCCACAGTCAGGGCATTAAGGAATTTCTCTCTTGGACCTTACCCACAAATGCACTAAATCCTTTTTTTAAAAAGTTTCAAGGGTTAAATAACACCCAAGTTAATAAGATCACAGGTCAGAGAAATGAAAAATTGTCAGATGACTGAAAGCAAGCCAGGTATTCCTACTGAAGAGTTAATGATGAGCCGTCTTCCTCTCCAGATGTTATAGCTCAAAACAGAAATACAATGTAAAGACAGTTTTTGGAGAACAGGCTTAAACAGAACTTGAACTGGCAGGCGGGGGATTTGTCCTAAATAACCTTCACAGGTTGCAAACTGTTTCCGATATCCTGATCAATAGAGTGAGAAGCTTCCCAACATTTCCTTTAAGAGCAAAGAGGGGGGTAGGGGGTGGGAGGTCAATTAGTCACACAGAACATTTGTAAAAATAGAAAATATACACCACCTATACAAATACATAGGAAGCTATCACTCTTGGGGTAAACTGGCCAGTGCTGGCACGAATCGCGCCCAGGCTAAAGATGCTACATTCACAGAGTGACCTGTTTCAAAGGGGTTGGACGTTCTCCCCCTGGAGTGCAGAGAACTCTGTCCAATTCCCCTTACATTTTTCAGGCACAGAGGGAAGGGAGATGAGGTTTCACAGCCCACCTTTGGGAAAGGAACAAAAGCAAACGCTTGACAGCTGAAAAAACTCCTCTTCCGTCAGGACCCTAGAGGCGGTAGCTCGGCAGGGCTCCCTTGCTATTTCCCCCTACTTAACTCACTCTGGGCGGCCACAGAATCAATCTCTACACCCAGGAAGGGCCAAGGGCAGGCTGGGGGGGAGGCGGGTGGGGGATGGAGGGGGGGTGGTGATCACTTTAGCCCTACGCCATGGATCGCCTCCTTTTCCTACCTCCCCCAATGGCTTCTAATTAACCCTTCCTGGTCGCTGCCCGGGTCAGGGCTGCTATAAGTCGACAGCTTCATTCTATCAACATTTCCATCAAATTAGCCCCCCCCCACACACGCGCACACACACCCACACGGACAGAACTTCCCTTTGTGGTTTATCATCGCTCAATTTGCATGTGCTTTTCTTTCACTCCTTCCTACCGGCGGGGAAAGGGCTCAGTGCTTTTGGGAAGGCCCTCCCTCCCTCCCCAGCTCTCAATAGGAGCCGGATCCGGGAGCTCGCCAGCAGGTCTGCAGTGAGCAGAAATCGCGCTCGCGTTAACCCTTTGAAGGGAGTTAGGAGATCTGTTCTCGTTTGGGACCCACTGAAGTAGGCCGGGTGGAGCTTGACAATCTGCCTCCGTTTCCTACCGCCCCCCAGCCCCACCCCGCATACGGATCCCGAACAGACCCGCACCCTTTTCCTGCCTGGCGGCCAGGTTAACTATCTCATTCAGCGCTCCAAACCTGGAATTGGGTGAGGGGTGGAGGATGCGAGAAGACAGGCGGCGGGAGGGAAAAGACAGCAGGAGGGCAAAACGGAAAGTCAGTAGTAAATCAGAGTTCAGACCCGGTGTATACTTACGAAATTTGGGGCTGGTGCTTGTTTCTGGCGTGGTGGTGGTAGAGGAGGAGGAAGACGAGGAGGAGGAAGGGGTGGTGGCAGCATCCTGAAAGGGAGACAGGGTCCAGGACGGAGTAGAATCATGAAGGTAGGAGGAGGTAGCGTATGCCGCAGTGGGCCAGGAGGGCATTGCCTGGGTACTGGGGGTTCCTGGCACCGGGGGTCGGGAGCCCGGCGTGCTGCTACTGAAGAAGGGGGCTGTGGTGGACAGGACCGTCGGGGGGCCCGCAGTGTTCCGTGCGGTGGTGGAGCGCGGGCTGGCCCGGATGGGCACCCGGTGCCCGGGAAAGCGAGTCGGCGCCCGCGTGATGGTCGTCAGGCGGGTGCTAATCCGGTTGGGCGTCCTGGAAGAGGCGGCGCCGCCGGCGGAGGGGGTGGCGGGGGACGCAGTAGAAGTGGTCGTGGTGGTGGTCTCCATAGCCTTGGGGAAGGAGCTGGGCTTGGAGAGGAAGAAGGGGTCCTGGCCCATCCCCTTGGAGTCCACCAGGTCGGTGGGCACGTATTCCTTGACGGAGCCCACCACGATCCATTTGAGGAGCATGAGGCTGAGCCCCAGGCCGATGAAGCCGATGAACAGAGGCACCACGCACAGCCACGTCTGCTGCCGGTTCCACACGATGCAGTCGCTACAGCGTAACTCCCGGGGGGGCTCGGCCGCCCCTTCGCCGCCGCCGTCCGGGCCCCCGCCCGCCGCTGCCGCCGCCGCAGCCGCCGCGGTGCCCTCCTCGGCCGAGGCGGCGGCTGCCGAAGCGGCTCCAGGTGGCGAGGCAGCGGCCGCACCTTCACTCATCCTAGGAGCCGGTCTTCACCTTCGCCCCCCCGAGGGCCGCGCCAGAGGCATGGGGCCGCGCGGGCCGGGCGCGGGCGCGGGCGCGGGCTCCGGCGGCGGCGGCGGCGGCGGCGGGTTCGGGCGCAGGCAGCGGCCGCGGCGGCCGCATGCAAATCGGCTCCCTGCCCCCACGCCCCTCCCCCCGAGAGGCGGGCGGCGGGCGGGGAGGAGAGGAGCGGGGGAGGGGACGCGGGCCGGGGAGGGGGCGGCGAGGAGCACGGGAGAGGGGCGAGACGGGCCCCCGGCGCCGCCGGCCGGTCAGGGAGCGGCTGGGCGCGTCTGCAGCCCGCCCAGCGGCCTCCTGCGCGCCGGGGCCCCGCTCCTGCTGCTACTGATGCTGCTGCTGTCGCTGCCGCCGCTGCCCGCCGCCTGCATGCGCTCCAGCCGCGCCGGCATCCTCGGGGCGCCGCGCCCGGCCCGCTCCCCGGGGCGCCCGCCCGCGCCGCCGCTGGGCCTCGAGCCGCGTTCAGGGGCCGAGCCGCCTGGCCGCGGGATGCCGGACGCCGGAGAGCCGCATTCCGACACAGGGGGCCGACCTGGCCGCCGCTGCCGCCGTTCGCCCGGGCCGGCGCGCCGCGTTCTTCGGCGGCTGCTCCGCGAGCCCGGGCGGCAAGGTGCACCTGTTCTGCAGCCGGCCCGCAGCCAACCCTCGGCCGGCACTCTCTGCGAGAGACCAATCCGAGCGCAGCGCGGAGGGCGAGCGGCCGGGCTCGCCTCGCTCCCGCCGCCTGCGGCTCCGCGCCGCCGCCGCCGCCGCCGCCGCCCGAGAGTCAAACTCCAGCGAGCTGCGCCCCGCCGCCGCGAGCCCGGGGCCGGGGGCGCACGGGGCGTCCGCGGCGGGTGCTAGTGGACCCGCCGCGGAGGGAACCCCACAATCCGCAGAGGAATCGAAATCACACCCCGGCGCCGCTGCCCGGTCACGCTTGGGGAGGTGAAACGCGAGACCGCGTCGGGGATCCCAGGCGACGCGGACCTCGGGCCGAGGTGGCTCCAGGCGAGCTCTGGCGGCCGGGCGGGTGCGGTGTGCGCGGAGCCGCCGCGGACGGGCTGGGCTTCCGGCAGAGTGGCGCCTCCCACCAACACCTAATGGTGGTTTCTTAATGTGCACAAGAGAAGTAAATGATCCAGGCAAACCCCCACTTGGAAGTGCCTGGCAAAAGCAGCTCCCGACCGATCGTGAGCCCGTCTCCCGGACGGATCCGGCGGGGTCAGACTGACGCTGCGGGGCAAGGGAGCCGGGCCTGTGCGCGTGGGAGGGCGTCTGTGCACTCCCCGGCCAGATGGCGGGTGCTGCTCGGTGAACAGCCACCTTTCCTCCGAGTCCCTCAGACAGATGCTGGTGAAGCAGACGAGCTTTGTGCAGTTACACCTGGCAGATATCGACAAGCTGATTGAGAACTTCTCTTTAAAAACAAAGTATTGCCTTTAAATGTAGATGAAAGCACAGGTACACCTGTCACATGACAACTGATGGTGAGAGGTAAAATTTAGACGGATTTGGGTTGGTATCCCAAATTGCATTGCTGGTTTCTTACCTTGGGTAGAGAGGCGCCGGTGTACCTGGTGCAGTGTGGGACCTGCCTGGGAGTCCGGGGGACTGGGCGAGGAAGAAAGAAAGGGTTAGAGAGCCAGCATCAGCATGCTTTATGCTGATGATGCAGAACCTCGCTTGTCAACTCTCCCCAGATTTCCTGGTCTAAAGTGGAAACTGGAAAGATGCTTTTATTTACAAGCTCGGAGAATGAGAAGTTGAGGATGACAGCCTTCTATACAGCTCCCCAGCACTGTAAGATTGCCACCGATGCAGGAACCAGCGTTCTCTTGTACTGTTAACAGCCTCCACCAAGATGAAGTTTTCAAGGTATCCATTTTATTCACAGGTGGAGAGCCGAACAGTACGCTGAGAAGACTGCAGAGAGCAGAGGATTCATTGAAACGCAAAGCTCCTGGGATTTGGTGCCTACCAGAGTATTTGGCACAGACACAGTTAATAAATTATTTTGGATAGCAGTAATGCGGCTGTCGCCTCTTTCAGCTATAACATTGAGACTTTCTCCATAGGAAAGCTTATGATTTTTAGTTTGACAGAACATGCCCTAATCCAGTAGTGCTGAATTACGGTTCCAAAAATTGCAAGTGAAAAGAAAAAAAAAAAAAAGCCACAACCCTTGAATCTCTATTCCTTCAGCTTTCCAATGCAAGGCACAGTCCTGTTAAGTAAAAATTGACCCAATCTCCACCTTCTGTGGGTGCTGGGCACTTATGGACAGCCTTTCTTGTATAGCAAATAAAACTTAGCTTTCACACAAAATGTTGTGAAAGTATAGCAGATGCTGTTGTCAGCCATATGAGACAGGAAATTAGTTTTCCAGAAAACACTCCTAGTTCATTGGCTCCCCCAGCATTTCTGTAACCCCTCCCTTCTTTGCCCACTGAAGTCAATCCAGGGTACAAAAAGGTGCTGTAATTCTGTCGCTGGACAAATGCTCTCCTGAAGCTGTCTTCCCACTGAATTCACCCCATGTCGCCTCGGTGCTCCCCAATGCCTTCCTCAGCTGCCTCTCCAAATTCCCTCCACTTCTCACTTCCACTTAGCTTTAACAACTTATTCATGTTTCCCTGTTGAGCTCATTTTCTCCCAGATCCCAAGCCATTGCACTTGACTACCCATTAGCTCTCACAGTGAACATCATCACTAGAGGAGGGGAAAAAGAGCCCAGGCATGACAGCCTTGTACTGGGGAGCACGTTGTACTAGCCCATCCAAGAAAGTTTGGCAGATGCAACCATCATTAACTTGCAGTTTTATGGTGAGGCTTCCTGGTAGCAGGTGGTAAGCACTAGAACTGGAATTGGGGAGGGGGTGTGGGCACAGCTGAGTCAAGGACAAGTGGTGGACACTCTCACTGTCAGTGAGCAACCAGTTAGTCTGTCCCATTGTGAGGAGTCTCATTTTGATGACTCTCAGTTCCCTGAAGCAGAACACTGGAGAAATAACTTCACGCTCAGACTCCAAAGACAGGGATTCAAGTTAGACCTCTGGCCCCAAGAAGCAATAAAGTCACTCTGGGCTTCTATTTTCTCATCTGTGAAATGAAACTATAATACCTACATTCTACATAATTACATTAAATTCTATAGCTAAATGATCTACTTACCTATGGCATCTTTTTTTTTAAGATTTAATTTATTTGTCAGAGAGAGCACAAGCAGGGGGAGCGGCAGCAGAGGGAGAAGCAGGCTCCCCGCTGAGCAGGGAGCCCAGTGCAGGACTCAATTCCAAGACCCTAGGATCATGACCTGAGCCAAAGGCAGACGCTTAACCCACTGAGCCACCCAGGCGTCCCCTATGGCATCTTTTAAGCAACATTTTCGGATACCTTCCTGGAGAGAGGGGTGTGGATTTTTCTAATAAATAGGCATGACGTACCTCAGCCTCTCCTAAGCTCCATCTCTGCCTGAACATAATCACCTTCTGGATGTCTCCTGTGTGATCCACTAACACATTAAATTCAAAATTTATGACCATTGCTTAACATTTGCCCACAAACCAGCATTTCTACTGAACTTCAGTTTTTCCTTTCAGTGGCACCAAAATACTGAAGCTGGGAGTACCAGTGCCATCTCTGACTCCTAATCTTTCATACCCCAAGTTTAATTAGCTATCATCACTCACAATACAATGTCATCATCTTGGGTTCCCTCCATTGTCAAGTCTTTGGCAAAGGCCCATCTTCAGAACCACAAGGGTAGAAATGAACTTAGTGGCCATACACCCCCCATATGTCATCCCCCAAAATGTCCCAGCCCAACAGTCAGCTTGATCCAGCTGTAGCTCTAGAGAAGGCAGGACTTACTGGCCCAGCCTGCAGATAGTATACATCATTACAAAAGCCTGTGTGTTGAGCCAAAAATCTGCCTTCCCATGCTTTCGCCCTTTCTTCTTAGCTCTTTGACTAGATCAACCTTTCATGAACTAGGTGCCAGGCATTGAACATACAACAGAAAACAAAACAGAATCTCCCTACATTCATGGAACTCATTTTAGTAGGAGAGACTTACACTAAGCAAACAAACCAAATACATAAATTATGTATTCTCTCAGAAAATGAGAAGTGCTGTTTTGCACCACAAAGGACATGCCTTTTTGGTGTGATTACATAGGACATCTCTTCTTCAATCCCAGTATCTCCAATCTATTTATTATCCTCACAGGCCATGAGGACTTGACCCTCCTGGGAGTACTAGGTTGTTCTTTTATTAGCTGTGCGTTCCCTGGATATTTGTAGTTACTACAGAAGCCAGTCCAGCCTGCAGAATCGTAATAGTCTTCATAACATCCACTAGAATCGTGTGTGTAGACAACATGGTATCTCAAAATATTTCACAGAGTAAACATTTTAAAAAGGATTAATGGGGTTAACCTTCTCATGGATGCATATTTTTTATTCTCTCTTGGTTTAGTCCACTACTATTATTATTATGATCACATTTCATAGTAAATCATGGTGGCTTTTTTAAAAGAGAAACCAATTGTTTTCTTTATACGGCTCAATGAGTAATCTTGTTTATCTCTTGAGAATGCTTTGTCTTACATATAAGACCCACCCAAAATGTACTAGAAAATGTTCCGGGTGGATCTGCCTGTTCACAACACCTTGACTGCAAAGATTTGAGCATCATATCCCAATATCATAAGTAAAACAAACACTAAAATTCATAAATTCTGCAGAGCAAAAAACACAAAGTGTAAAGGTGAAGAATTCCAGTTGCAGCTATGTCCTAGTCAAAAAAGGTGATTATAACAATGCCCAGAGTTAAGGTATTTAGAATATCACCTAACTGCACTCTCACAAATTAGGAAACACTGAATAACAGGATGTAAAATTCAAAGCTTTGAATGAGGCACTAAGACAAAATAGATGTGAAATTTCAGTGGGAGTTGCCAGAGGACAATACCAAAATTTCAGACAGGTTAACTAAGAACTAGGTAGATAGATGGCACCACACATGGTAGACAGAGGGAGGATTTTTGTGAAGATTTCTGTGGCAGAACCTGAGCTCTGAGTTCAAAGCGAAAGGTACACAAGCACAGAGCCTTTTTATACTGAAACAGGGAGAGGAGCCTCAGAGGAGCATGCTGGAGAGTTCATTACAGACTCCTGGTGTTTGGCCAGACCTCACTGGATTGGGTAGACACACAAGCAGCAGGAAGCACCAGTCAAGGAGGTGGTGAAAGTGGACAATGGCAACAGTGAGCAGTTTAAGCATCCGCCATGCCAAGAAGGCATGAAGCCATCCTATGGCATTAAGAGTCTAGTTGGGGGCGCCTGGGTGGCTCAGTTGGTTGGGCGACTGCCTTCAGCTCAGGTCATGATCCTGGAGTCCCCGGATTGAGTCCCGCATTGGGCTCCCTGCTCAGCGGGGAGTCTGCTTCTCCCTCTCCCGCTCCCCCCTCTCGTGCTCGCTCTCTCTCTCAAATAAATAAATAAAATCTTAAAAAAAAAAAAAAAAAGAAGAGTCTAGTTGGAATGCAGAGTGACTGTAGAGGAGAAGCCGAAGTAGAAAATAAGCTTGAAACTCAGTGTTGAAGGATCTAAGTGTCATAGTGAGATGTAACCTAATTGTTTTTTGTTGTTTTTTTTTTTTTTTTTTTTTTTGCACTGAATTCAAACTGCCTGTATTTTAGAGTACCAACATGGGACTTTACTCTTGGCACTCAAAGTTACCATTAATGTTTGTCTTATCTAGTTTTTGATCCTTCATCAGTGTTTGCCCTTTTAGCCCTGATACCTTTCCCAAATACTGGTAGTAGATTTTTCTCAGATCAGTTCTCCAGACGACTCTATTCTTTTGAAATCATTTTATTGGATCTAAAATTGGAGGACTGGTAGATGGAAGTTTGCTTTGACAATTCACTGATCAAGCAACCGTGGACAATCTGGGGCTTTGGAAAGATCCAAGGAAATGTCTTCTCGGCATGCTCAGAAACAAAGGTGGCAGATTCATGTTCTCTCTCACTCCCTCTTCAGACTACAACAAGATTTCATTTGGCAATCCACACGCCTCTCACCACTCCCCAATCAGGTTAAGTGTAAGTTAAGTTACAAGTATAGAAGACATGCAATGTAGAAAGCCAGCTCCCTGAAATGCTTTCTTATAATGGAAGAAAAAAATATCTGTGTCTCAAACTCTATTATCTGTAAGAAACCTAACACAGCTACATTCAGGAAGAGTTGCTGTGACTTCAGGTTTGTATAAATAATACTTTGGCTTCATCTCACCCGTGTTTTCTAGAAATCTACATTCTGCTTCCTTAGACTTGGGGATGAAATTTTCATAACCCTCTATAGAGAGAAAAAAATCAGATAATGTTCCACAATTCTCCACTGGTTTACTTTATGTCTGCGCTATAGGAACTTTCTCATGAGCTGCTCACAGAAACCCGAGCACAGACAGTCTTGGTGCCAAGCCCCTGAAGCCTTCGGTCGCAATAGCGGACGTGCCAACATGAGCCTAACTTCTTGCTTTATCTACACAATATTAAGATAAAAGTATGAATTGAGAGTTATTTTCCCCCACAATCTCTTCTGAGGATTACTGGTAGTCTATGAGGGTTTTTGAGTGTTCCACAAAATATCTTTCATTTCCTGTATCAGTCCAGAAACGTATTCTTGATGTAGATACAGTCATTCATAAAGGAGAAAGAGCAGAAATTTAAAGTCAAACAGACTTGATTTGGACTTCCAGCTGTTTGTGCAGCTGAAAAATGTCACATGTTATGTGCCTAGGGTAGTGGGTGGCCTGAGGTAGGCAGCTCAAAAATAATGGCAAGTATTCTTATTTAATGAAAATGCAGATTGCCTCTTGCCACATTCTCAAAGGAGCCGATCTTTTCCAACATGTTTTGCTGAAGATATTTACAGGAGCTTGGCACTGTGTTGTTACCATTAACAAGCTGGATCTTGGAGGGGTGTGTAAGCTTCAGGACAAGCAAAAAGCATTGGGGAGAAGTACTGGGCCCATCACCCCAGGTGACAAACGTACACTTATCCCCTCAGTTGCGTGCCATCCAACACAATACACACACTACGTGACCTCCTCATGCAAACACTGGTGCAGCCACTGTGGAAACAGTACAGAGGTTCCTCAAAAAGTTAAAAATAGAACTGCCCTACGACCCAGCAACTGCACTACTTGGTATTTACCCAAAGGATACACAAATACACAAATAATGATTGAAATGGGGACATGCACCCCAATGTTTATAGCAGCATTATCAACAATAGCCAAATTATTGAAAGAGTATACACACACACACACACATATGCACACACACAATGGAATATTACTCAGCCAAAAAAAAAAGAATGAAATCTTGCCATTTGCAACAAAGTAGATGGAGCTAGAGTGTATTATGCTAAATGAAATAAGAAATAAGAAATAAGAAAGTAGAGAAAAGGGGCTCCTGGGTGGCTCAGCCGGTAAGCGTCTGCCTTCGGCTCAGGTCATGACTGCAGGTCCTGGATCGGGCCCTGCATCAGGTTCCCTGCTCTGTGGGAAGCCTGCTTCTCCCTCTCCAGCTCCCCCTGCTTGTGTTCCCTCTCTCGTCTCTCTCTGTCAAATAAATAAATTAAAAATATTAAGAAAAAAAAAAGAAAGAAAGCCAGAGAAAGATAAATAACATACGATTTCACTCATATGTGGAATTTAAGAAACAAAACAGATAAACATAGGGGAAAGAAAAAGAGAGAGAAGCAAACCATAAAAGCGACTCTTAACTATAGAGAACAAACAGGGTTGCTGGAGGGAGGTAGATGAGGGATGGGTTAAATGGGTGATAGGCATTAAGGAGGGCACTTGTTCGGATAAGCACTGGGTTATATGTAAGTGATGAATCACTAAATTCTACTTCTGAAACTAGTATTACACTGTATGTTAACTAACTAGAATTTAAATAAAAACTTGAAACATTAAAAACAAGGAAACCCACGAAATTACCAGGAATAAGTATTAATAACCTACAGCAGATCTGGCCCATCTGTTTTGTCTCTAAGAAAGGATATCTCAAGAGGACAAAACTTGCTTAGTGCTTATAAATTGAGAAAGAAGGAAGGAAAACACCATCTAGTTTATTTAGAAGAAAATATTAACTAAAACCAAAGAGTACTTACCCCTTGTGAAATAGATACACCAAGGGGTTTTGAATTCCTGAAAACCCCATTCTTTATCCTACCTTTGAAACTTTTACCATTTGGTGGAGGCTGATTTTAAACAAAGTTACAAACATATGTTTATATATGTATATGACCATGCCTGTGTGCAGTGCTGAAGCTGAATGCAGACAGTAAAGGGAAAAAATAAAAAAGAGTACTCGAGCAATGCTTGACGATGAACTTTTTTTTTTTTTTTTTTAACAGAGAGAAAGATAGCCAGAGAGGGAACACAAGCAGGGGGAGTGGGAGAGGGAGAAGCAGGCTTCCCACGGAGCAGGGAGCCTGACGCGGGGCTCCATCCCAGGACTCTGGGATCATGACCTGAGCCGAAGGCAGACGCTTAACGACAGCCACCCAGGCGCCCCTTGATGATGAACTTAATCAACTGGCTCCAGAGTTTTGTGTGGAATTATCTGAATAGAGTTGTAGTTATGTTCAGCATCACTGATGCCAAAGGAAAAAGAGAACAGGTAAAGAAACTGATTTTATTCAGGCAATAGCAGTAAGGAGAGCACCCCAGATCCAAAGATCAGAATGTCTCAGCCTGGTGGCTTTGCCTTTGATTGTCACTGGGAGGCATGAAGAGCGATTTAAGGTTGGAATTGTTTTGCAGTTAGATGAAATCTTAGTCAGCTGAACAGGAAATATTTATTTTTCTGTCTATCTAGTTTTAGGGGGACAGACCTAGTCTTAGGTAATCATTCATGAGATAAAGAGCAAGAGGCTAGCGGGTCTATATTTGCCCTTGAAAGCAGGTTCAGGAGAAAGAAGAAAGGTTTGTGTTTGGCCTCAACACAGGTAAACAAGGGGTCATCTGTAAATGTTACGGGAGTCATGAGAAGGAGTTTACAAGGAGTCTTGTCTAAGTCATATGGGGAGGGGTGGTTCTTGGTGATAAGCCATTTCCTGAAACATAAATTTGTGAAGGGGTTTTTGAAAACCAAAACTGTGGGGATGGTTTTCTTAACTACTGTTGTTTTCCAGGAGCACAGATTTCAGGTAAAGCTCAACTCCAATGTTGACAAATTTATAGCTCTCTTTTTAGCATTTTAAAAATGTGCATGCGATAATCATTATTAGTTAAAATGAGAGTGGTAATGGGTCTTACAGATTTATGCTTCTTTTTATACAGGAAATATGGAGTAAAATTATCTCCTAATCTTTAGTGCCTGTGAAAAACAGTGAAAAAACATAGGAATTCCACAGGGATGAGACAAAAAGCATATCTGAATTTGAAAAAAATATCCTTCAAATTCTAGTTAGCTTAATAGAGGGCATTTTAGAATTTAGAAGCCATAAAACTGTATCACAGTAAATCCTTTAAAACCATGGATATGATCCCATATAATTTAGAAAACACACAAACTTGTATCAAGGTTTTTGTGGCCTTTCTTGGGAGTTTGGCTAATATCCATTTTTTTTTTTCAATTCAAATTCTCAAAAATAATTGTCTTTAATTAATGCTGGAATGTAAGAATGTGAGAAGGTCTTCTCTTGTGACTACAGACTTCTTGAACATTGACATACTTGACCAATAATTGTGTTTGTGCATGTGTGTGCTTGGGCTGTGTGTGTGTCTGTGAGTACTGATTTATGTAAAGAAGTAAGGGAAGGCGTAAGAGCAGAGTTTGTGTTAAGTATCAAGGGAATAGGGTGGAATAGGAATGGGATTACATGTACGGATGGGATAAAACTCTATACTGAGCAGTGATGATTGAATTCCGAACACAAAGTAAGAGGCAGAAAGTGAAAACAGATCATTCTTTGGGCTTGTTTACCCAAAGGAATTTCTCAGAGTTGTGAAATGCAAAGTTGACCCCCTGAGAGACTAACCAGGCCAACTGGCTTCCACTGCACTATGGGAGGAGAGCCAACTTTGCTTCAGAAGCATACAAGAGGAGTTTAGAATGGCAGCCAACTGCAGTGCTGATGGTTGCTTTCATGAACAACTCTCCACCAGGGACTGGAATAAGAAAATCCACCCAACTCTGACCTCCCCTAAATCACTGTAAATGGAAACAATTTATAATTTCTACCACATTGGATAAGATTAAAGCCCAAAATTATACTATTTATGGTTAATGGTTTAAATATTAAAGAAAACATTAGGCAAAATCTCAGAATCATCACTTTGGGAATGATGTAAACATAAAAATAATCTCCTTGGGAAATATTCAATTAGTGAGGAAGTATTCCCCTGGCAAGCAGACCTAACAGAAGATATTGGTGCTTTCTGCCTTAAGGCAGATTTGCAAATAATTACACAGTTTGCCACCTCACACACAGCCCTGCCTGCTGTCCTTTCTCTCTCTGGAAGTCTTAAGGAAGTAAACTTACAATTAGCATCCCTAATGGTTCTCCATGGCACACATCTGACTTCTTTGAACAACTGGCTGAGCAGCAAGATAGCTCTTAAAGCAAAGCGTGATTAGTTTCTTGAATGTGAAACTCCAAATGCACTGAGGTGATCTGTATCTATCTATATCTATATCTGTATCTATATCTTATCTATCTATCTATCTATCTATCTATCTATCTATCTATCTATCTATCTATCTAATATTTAAGCAAGAGGACAGAACCCTAGTCTAACCTCTAGAAATTCCACCCAGGCTTGAAGAATGACAGAAGATACCTCGTGTCCTATATTAGAATTTACAAATGGTACCCAGAAAGATTTAGAAGTTACATCAAAAAGTTTGTGAACACTAAAATTTGTAGCAATCTCCAAGGGTATTGAAGGAAGGCCTTGGAGGGAACTACACCTCCTTCACAAAAAAAAAAAAAAAAAAAGGCCCAATATTTTTAAGCAATCATTCCTGGAAGCTGTATTCCAGTGACCCTTTGAAGTAGCAAAGTATACTCAGGATCTCATCATTCTACAGGCTAATGGGTAAAAAGTGATACCTTTCATCTTTAAAGCTTTCAGACAAAGCTGCATCATTCAAATTCTCCAAGCAATTCCCTTTCCCTATGGAAAAATGGCCATTTCTTTCTTTCTCTTTCTTTCTTTCTTTCTTTCTTTCTTTCTTTCTTTCTTTCTTTCTTTCTTTCTTTCTTTC